>NC_057799.1:303833860-303871258 GCF_018294505.1 Triticum aestivum
TTTTTTTGTTCTGTTTTCTGTTTTGTTTTGCCTTTTCTTTTATTTGTTTATTTCCTTTTCTGTTTTATTTCATTTAAAAGTATTTAGACATTTTATAAAAATGTGTTTTCTCCACCATAATTACCAGTGTATTATTTAGAACCCACTGAACATTTTTGTTTGAATTTTTGAAAACTTTTATTTTCCACTTTAATTATATTTGAAGTTTGAACTAGGAGCTTGAAAAGGGTGTGATTCAAATGTGATCAAGCCCTGTTTAGCAACATGACTAGCTTAATCACAGGGGGTTACTGTAGCATGATTCTCAGGGTGTTACACTCACACAACCAGGAGCAAGAGTATTGTACCAAGCTTTAGCATCACCCTTTAATGAGAACGAAAATAATTAATAGCGAGTTTTCTCATCATGAGTAAAAAAGGTGGCTATGTCATTCAACTTAGTAAGATGTGCCACAACAGTTTCATTTTCATAACCATGGAAAGGATCAGATTCAACCAAAGTAACTAACTCTGGGTCGACAGAGAATTCATAATCCTTATCATCAATAAAGATAGGTGAAGTAGCAAACTTAGGATCACACTTCATTCTAGCATTCAGAGATTTTTCTTTATACTTGCATAATAATTTCTCTAGATCATCTCTATCCTTACAAGCAAGAATATCTCTAGTTGTCTCCTCATTCATAACATAACCTTCCGGTACCTTAGGCAATTCATATCCAGGAAGGCTAGTTCTAGAAGGTGTTTCAGGAGTTTCAGTTTGAAGCACATCATCAGATTCAACAACATCATGTTGTATTACTCTAGCAATTTGTTCATCAAGAAAATCACGAAGTGGCACATCATCATTATCAAGCAAGGTACTAGCATCATCATAAGCATTATCCATAGCAGAAGTAGCATCATCAATAACTTGCGACATATCAGAATTGATAGCATGTGGTTGCGTTGCAAGTTTACTTATAATAGAAGGTGAATCTAAAGCAGAACTGGATGGCAGTTCCTTACCTCCCCTCGTCTTTGAGGGAAAAATCTTAGTCTTAGCATCCTTCAAATTCTTCATAATGATAATATGATAATAATCCCAGGTGACTCAACAAATATAACTATTCTCCCCGGCAACGGCGCCAGAAAAAGGTCTTGATAACCCACAAGTATAGGGGATCGCAACCGTTTTCGAGGGTAGAGTATTCAACCCAAATTTATAGATTCGACACAAGGGGAGCCAAAGAGTATTTGAAGGTATTAGCAGCTGAGTTGTCAATTCAACCACACCTGAATATTAATTATCTATAGCAACGTGATCAGTATCAAAGTAATATGATAGTTTTGATAGTAGTGACAGCAGTAACAGTAACGGTAACAGTGATAGTAGTAGTTTTGTAGCAAGTGCAATAGTAACGATAGAAGTAGTAACTTAGCAAGAACAATATAAGATAAATTCGTAGGCAAAGGATCGGTGACTTGTTGGATGATATTCATCATCAGACAGTTATAACCCAGGGCGATGCGGCACTAGCTCCAGTTCGTCAATATAATGTAGGCATGTATTCCATAAATAGTCATACGTGCTTATGGAAAGAACTTGCATGGCATCTTTTTTCCTACCCTCCCGTGGCAGCGGGATCCTATTGGAAACTAAGGGATATTAAGGCCTGCTTTTAATAGAGAACCGGAACAAAGCATTAACACATAGGCTATACATGAACTCCTCAAACTACGGTCATCACCAGGAGTGGTCCCGACTATTGTCACTCCGGAGTTGCTAGATCATAACACGTAGTAGGTGACTATAACTTGCAAGATCGGATCTAGAACTTGGATATAATGATGATAACATAAATGGTTCAGATCTGAGTTCATGGCACCCGGGCCCAAAGTGAAAAGCATTAAGCATGGCAAAGTCATAGCAACATCAATCTTAGAACATAGTGGATACTAGGGATCAAGCCCTAACAAAAATAACTCAATTACATGATGAATCTCATCCAACTCCTCACCGACCAGCGAGCCTACGAAGGAATTACTCACTCCCGGTGGGGAGCATAATGGAACTGGCGATGGAGAAGGGTTGGTGATGACGAAGAACGAAGATCCCCCTTTCCGCAGCCCCAAATGAACTCCGGATCTGGCCTCCTGATGAAGAACAGGAGGTGACGGCGGCTCAGTCTCGTGGATCTCGATAATTCTTTCTCCCTGATTTTTTCTGGAAAAATAGGATTTTATAGCATCGGTTTCAGGGTCTGCGGGGCCACCAGGTGGGGACAACCCACCTGGGCGCGCCCTGGTGGGTTGTGCCCACCCAGGTGCCCCCTCCAGTGGATCTTCGCTCCAGAAATTCTTATTTATTGTATAAAAAATCCTTGCAAAGTTTCGTTCCATTCCGAGAACTTTTATTTCTGCACAAAAATAACACCATGGTAGTTCTGCTGAAAACAGCGTCAGTCCGGGGTTAGTTTCATTCAAATCATGCAAATTAGAGTCCAAAGCAAGAGGAAAAGCGTTAGGAAAAGTAGAAACGTTGGAGACATATCATTATACTTGTGGGTTAACAAAACCTTTTTCTGGCGTCGTTGCCGGGGAGCAATAGCATGGGGTGAATATTTTCGTGTGTGCTTGTTTGCTTTATCACGAAGTAGTTCTTATTTTCTATTCTAAGTTGTCTTGTTTCTTTATTTATGGATATGGAACACGAAATACCAAAAAATTGGTTGTACTTGCTACTCATGGAGATGGGGAACCTCCTAAAACCCTCGATACTCGTTATGTAAAAAATATTGAACACTACATCCATAATCCTGAGAAAACGCCGTTCAACTTGATAATGGGAGACACGTTGTTTCAATGTGAATACTTTAGGGATTATCGCTTGACTCAAAAAGGGAAACTCTTATGGGATCAAATTGATTGTTTGCAATGGTATGCTTGGAATTTATGCTTGAGATATGATTATACTTGTTGTTCTAGGACGAAGGCTCCAGACCTCCCCTTTTCATGTTAATTTAATGATAATAAAACCTTGTCTGCTTATGCTAATGGTGTATACGATTACTATGATGTGAAATGAATAGAAGAATTTGTTGCTTTTAAGGGTGCTAGTGAAATTAAATGTTTGCTTGAAGAGTATGAAGATTGTAATGATGCTCTTTACAGATCTAATATTTTTTTTCTATACTTAAATATTGCTATGAGTATTATAAATACAATGTCGATATTGATGAATTTACTCAGAAAGTCTTCGCTGTCCAAGAAGAGACTAATATTTTGCAGGAATCTATGGAAGAATAAATTTATGACACTCTGATCTCATTAGATGAAAAAGATTAGGCGGAGAGAGGAGAACAAAAGGAAGAAGAGTGGATTAATCACTCGTGCCCACCTTCTGATGAGGGTAACTCTTCAACTCATACATTGTTTCCCTTCATGCTTACTGAACGATGAACGCTATGATGATTGCCATGACCCCTTGGATTCGTTTGAAATATCTCTTTTAATGAATTTGATGCTTGCTATGCTTGTGGCCATGATGCCAATACAAATTATGCTCATGGAGATGAAATTGATGTAGTTCCTTATGTTAAGAATGAAATTGTTGCTATTGCACCCACACATGATAGTCCTATTATCTTTCTGAATTCTCCAAACTACACTATATATGAGAGAATTTTGCGCTTATTAAGGATTATATTGATGGGTTGCATTTTACAATTACACATGATGATTTTGATGAATATAATATGCATGTGCTTGCGGCTCCTACATGCAATTACTATGAGAGAGGAACTACATCTCCACCTCTCTATGTTTCAAACACAACAAAATTGCAAGAAACTATTTATGCTATGTATCGACCCTTATTATGTGTGCACGAATTGTTCTTTTATGACATGACGATGCATAGGAAGAGAGTTAGACTTCGTCATTTCATGATATATATGTTGCTTTTTGCTCACTAATAAATTATTAGTCATTGTTAATTAAAATTGGCTTTGATATACCTTGGGATCCCGGTGGATCAATTACTTGAGCACTTTATGCCTAGCTTAATGACTTTAAAGATAGCGCTACCAAGGAGACAACCCGGAAGGTTTGGAGAGTCATTTTATCCTGTTGTGTGCTTTTAAAAAGTTTAAAAACAAAAAAATATAGAGGGGAACCTAAAACTTTTTCAAAAAGAAAGGTGAAAGTGAGAAAGACGAACACCGTTGAAGTGGGGGATGTCCTTGAACTTTGTTCATGCCCATGGAAACTTTGTGAACCTTAATTACAGAATCTTTCCAACAAAAAATAATTATCCCCTTGTACAAATCCATTGTATTATAAAAATAATGTGCCAAGATTTGCCTTTAGGATGTTTAGATTGCTTGTTTGGTATGTGCAGTGCAAAAACAGAAACTTTTGTTGTAGTGCATGAATTTACATTGTTAGAGGAATAAGAAAAAATTATAAAAATTTACACAGTACTGCTATACGAATTGTTTATTTTGTCCTAATTGTTCAGAACTTTTTGAGTTACAGAAGTATATGTACCATCTGCATCTTTACAGATTGTCCTGTTTTCACAGATTGTTGTTATAGTTCCGTTATATGCTTATGTTTGAAATCTTGTTGAGCCCCGTTGACTTGGGATCCATAGAATTTTGATAGCATACAGTGGTTAATGTTTGATTATAATTATACAATAATGTTACAACAGGCCATGATGGGATTTGATGTTATATGTATTAACCCCTCTAATAAAAAGTTCGGTTAAGTTTTTTGTGGATGAAGTGTTCAGACCGAGGAGGTATTGATATGAGAAGAATAAGGAGAGGCAAGAGTTCAAGCTTGGGGATGCCCAAGGCACCCCCAAGTAAATATTCAAGGATAATCGAGCGTCTAAGCTTGGGGATGCCCCAGAAGACATTCCATCTTTCTTTGACAATTATCGGTATGTCTCGATTTTTTTTGTTCACATGATATGCGTAAATTCTTGGCGCATCATGTGCCTTCTATTTTTCTTTTAATAATGCACAATGCTGGTATAGGATAGTCCTTGGTTGATTTATAGAATTCTCTTTTCACCTCACTTATATCTTTCGAGGATGGCTTTATAGAATGCTTCATGTGCTTCACTTATATCATTTGAAGTTTGGATGCCTCTTTATATACACATAGAAAACTGTCATTCATAGAATGCTCTTTTCCTTCATTTATATTTGTCAAAGCATGGGAAAATCTTCTGAAGAAAGAATTAAACTCTCATGCTTCACTTATATCTATTTAGAGAGTCAACAGGAATTGGTCACTCACATGGTTTGTCATAAAATCCCACATAAAACTTTTAGATCACTGAATATGATATGTTTGATTCCTTGCAATAGTTTTGTGATATAGAGATGGTGATATGTGGGAGGTACTATTGAATGATTGTGGTTTAGTAAGAATATTGGTGTTAAGGTTTGTGATTCCCAAAGCATGCACGTATAGTCTCTTGTTATGCTAAGAAGTTGGAACATGATTTATTATTGATTGTCTTACTTATGAGTGGCGGTTGGGGACGAGCGAGGGTCTTTTCCTACCAACCTACCCCCTTGGGGCATGCCTAGTAGTACTTTGCTTCGAGGGCTAATAAACTTTTGCAATAAGTATGTGAGTTCTTTATGACTAATGTGAGTCCATGGATTATATGCACTCTCACCTTTCGGCAACTTGCTAGCCTCTTTGATACCGTGCATTGCCCTTTCTCACCTCGAGATGTGGTGCAAACTTCACCGGTGCATCCAAACCCCGTGATATGATATGCTCTATCACACATAAGCCTCTTTATATCTCCCTCAAAATAGCCACCATACCTACCTATCATAGCATTTCCATAGCCATTCCGAGATATTTTCCATGAAACTTCCATCATCATCATATACATCACTTGAGCATTCGTCGTCATATTGCTTTGCATGATCATATAGCTGACATAGTATTTGTGGCTCAGCCACCATTCATCATTATTATACATGTTACGCTAGCATCATTGTGCATCCTAGTACATTGCCGGAGGCATTCATATAGAGTCATATTGTTCTAGATGTCGAGTTGTAAATAAATAGAAGTGTGATGATCATCATTATTAGAGCATTGTCCCAGTGAGGAAAGGATGATGGATACTATGATTCCCCCACAAGTCGGGATGAGACTTCGGACGAAAAAGGAAAAAAAAAGAGGCCAAAAAGAGCCCAACAAAAAAATAATAAAGAGAGTAAAAAAGGAGAAAACAAAAAAATGAGAGAAAAAGAGAGAAGGGGCAATGTTACTATCCTTTTCCACACTTGTTCCTCAAAATAGGACCATGTTTTTCATATAGACAGCCTCCTATGTTGTCACTTTGATATACTAGTGATTCATATAGAACTTGGCTTGTATATTCCAATGATGGGCTTCCTCAAAAGCCTGAGGTCTTCATGAGCAAGCAAGTTGGATGCACACCCACTTAGTTTTCAGCTTGAGCTTTCATACACTTATAGCTCTTAGTGCATCTGTTCCATGGCAATCCCTACTCCGCGCATTGACATCAGTTGGTGAGCGTCTCCATAGCCCGTTGATTAGCATCGTCGATGTGAGACTTTCTCCTTTTTTGTCTTCTCCATATTATCTCTACCATCGTACTCTATTCCACCCATAATGTTATATCCATGGCTTGCGCTCATGTATTGCGTGGGGGTTGAAAAAGCTGAAACGCATTATAAAGTATGAACCAATTGCTCAACTTGTCATCGGGGTTGTGCATGATAAATGCTTTGTGTTGAGACGATGGAGCATGACAAGTCTATATGATTTTGTAGGGATAACGTTCTTTAGAATTGATATTTCAAAAGATATGATTATTTGTTGGGATGCCTAAGTATTGATGTCTTTATATCAAATTATAGACTATTGTTTGAATCACTCCTGTCTTAATATTCATGTCATGATTAGATTATACGACAAAGATTATGTTAGGTAGCATTCCATATCAAAAATTATCCTTTTCATCATTTACCTACTCGACGACGAGCGGCAATTAAGCTTGGGGATGGTGATACGTCTCCGTCGTATCTATAATTTTTTATTGTTTCATGCCAATATTCTACAACTTTCATATACTTTTAGAAACATTTTATATTATTTTTGGGACTAACATATTGATCAAGTGTCGAGTGCCAGTTCTTGTTTGTTGCATGTTTTTGTTTCGCAGAATATCCATATCAAACGTAGTCCAAACGCGATAAAAATTTATGGAGATATATTTTGGTATATATGTGATTATTGGGAAAAGTAATCAACGCAAGACGATGCCCGAGGCGGCCACAAGCTCAGACGGCGTGCCCCCTACCCTGGGCTAACCGGGTAGGCTTGCGGGTCCCCTATAAGGAAGTTGGTGCCCTTCTTAGGCTGCAAGAAAGCTAATATCCTGATAAAAATCGTGTTAAAACTTTAGACCAACCAGAGTTACGGATCTTCAGGAATTTAAGAAATGGTGAGGTCCATAAAACAGGAACGCGAAATAGAAGAAGAAATAGATAGAGACATCCATGGAACAAAGGGGAAAACTCTCCTCCCATCTAGGGGGGAGGCCAAGGAATAAGAAGGAGGGGGGATCCCCCCCTCACCCCTGGTGGTGCCGGAACACCGACGGGGCCATCATCGTGACAATGATCTACACCAACAACTTTGCCGCTGTTATCACAAACTCTCTCCCCCTCTATGCAGCGGTGTAACACCACTTCTCCCCGCTGTAATATCTACTTAAACATGGTGCTTTATGACACATATTATTATCCAATGATGTGTTGCCATCCTATGATGGTTGAGTAGATTCGTTTTGTCGTATGGGTTGATTGATGATCGTGATTGGTTTGAGTTGTATCTTTTATTTTGGTGATGTCCTATGGTGCCCTCTGTATCGCGCAAGCGTGTGGGATTACCACTGTAGGGTGTTGCAATACATTCATGATTTGCTTATAGTGGGTGGCTAGAGTGATAGAAGCTTACGCCCGAGTAAGGGGTTGTTGCGTTTGGGACCAAAGAGGACATGATACTTAATGCTATGGTTGGGTTTTACCTTAATGAGCTTTGGTAGTTGTGGATGCTTTCAAGAGTTCCAACCATAAGTGCATACGATCCAAGTACAAAAATTATGAGCTTATCACTCTCCCTCATATAAAATTGCAATAATGATCGTCGGTCTAGTTATCGATTGCCTAGGGACAAATCTTTCTCTTGTGTTACAAAAAGATTTCTACTAAACAACTAACTTTATTATCTTTCAACTTACTTGTAGTTTTATTCTCACTAAGTACATCTAGTTTTATCCTTGCAAACCTATCCCTACACCTACAAAATAGTATCATACTTGTTCTAGGTAAAGCGAAAGCTAAGTGTGCATGGAGTTGTATCGGTGGTCGATAGAACTTGAAGGGAAAATATACCCTACCTTTAGCTCCTCATTGGGTTCGACACTGTTATTTATCAATAAAGCTACAATTGATCCCCTATACTTGTGGGTTATCACCTACCAAGTGACGAATTGCATTCAATATCTAGGACCATAAAATCCACGGGTACACAATTTCTATTAGCAAGTATGAGGAGATAATTTATCCTACCCAATGGTTTTGAATAGTTGAAGACACTGAATGTAAGTTGAGGGAACATTCATCCATATCAGTGAGACCTAGCACATCACATAAAGATTTTGGTATAGTAGAGATGCTAGCACCTAGATCACACAAAGCATTACATTCATAATCTTTAAAGTTAACTTTAATAGTAGGTTCCCATTCATCATGTAATTTAATTGATATAGATACGCCAGTTCTAGTTTTTCTTCATGAGCTTTAATCATTGCTTCTACAATATGTTTAGTAAAGGGTTTATTTTATTTGTAAGCTGTAGCGACCCGACCTCATACGGTCAAGTCTCTGTGCTTAAGTGTCATCCCTGGATCGGTATGCTGACACACACAGTACTCGAGGATTTATAACAGAGGTAAATCACATGTATAAAGTAACGTAAATACTATTACCTCAATCCAAATAGCGGAAGTAACAACAAGGTTGTGGATTCCCATCAACACCAACGGCAAAGTTGAGTGTAGAAATCGTAACCCTAACGTATCACTTGTCGTAAGATTCCTGCAACATGAGACGTTGCAGCCATATAGGTCAGTACATTGAATGTACTGGCAATTTCACACTGTAGAGCAATGCTGAATAATGGCTATCACTACATGCATATTTCGCTGGTGGAAAAGCTCTAAGGTTATCAAGTTTTTGCGAAAATCCAATTTTTTCCTACATCAAAGGAATATACTTTATTTAACTACAAATTTTGTTGAAAATATTGAGAAGGTTCCTCCAACTCAATCCCAATTAAACAGTAATTAACAACCCAACAAATTAATTTACAGTGATGAGATCAACATGATAATTCAAGAACCAAATAATCAAGATGTCCATAACCGGGGACACGGCTAATCATGATTAGTTTGTACACTTTGCAGAGGTTTGCGCACTTTTCCCCACAAGACTCGATCTCCTCCGTTGGATTTCTCGCACTACAAGGTGTTTGAGAAATGGATGACCGAGACATAGTCTTTCAGAAACATTAACTCTTTACTCTGGGTCGACAGTTACACCTACTTTCCCCTACATCTGCTAGCCCACTCAACTATGCTAGAGCCCATAATAGCTTGTGGCTGCACACGGAAGTTTCTAGCATGAATAATCTTATGATCCCTTTGAGCCTGGGTGGCATTCCATAGGGTGATCACACGGGTCCTCCGGGATCCCCTTGGGCAAGCACTGGGTTCTCCACATGCCCGGGCAGACCACTGGGTGCTTCAGGGTGCCCCTACCATTCCACCCATATGTGTATTAAAGTAGCCACCTTAAGTTAAACCTTAGTTAACAATAATCTCTCACAACTTTCATGAATTCTCTCAAAAACCAATCCACATCTACGGGCATAGCATAGCAGTATAAGCATAACGTAGTAGTAACTCCCTAGGTTTGAATGCAGGACGATAGGTTCCTACCTCATCAACTACTTCCCAATACCCACATGTTATCAAGTCCTAACCATGCAGTGTTCGAGGGTTGAAACTAATGCATAAAAACTAGGTAATGAAAAGTATGATCAAAGTGTGAACTTGCCTTGTACGGTTGATGAAGATGATTCACACTCATAACTCCTGATAGCTCTACTCGTCACACTCCGGTCAATCTATCGTAAGCAAGCAATAGTAAGCACACATAAGAAATCACTCAAAAGATCGGGAAGAACGAAGAAGACAATTCGGAAAACATCAAAACCAAGCAAATAACTCTTGCAACATAAAACAATTTCTAACAGCACCAAAATTAGGTGAATTTGGCCTTATCAGAAAGTTTAGATCAAGAGCTTTGATTTGCAAAAAGAATCAACCCAAACGGAGTTATAAAACTCGAGTTATGATCAAAAGAAGTTCAAATACAAATATATTTGGATTCATATTCTAAAACTTTCAAAAATATGTTTAAGTTGTTTTACTGGATAGAGGGGTTCATAACGAAGAGGTGGGCGTTGGTTTCGTTGGATTTGGACAAGCGAGTAAAAAGTAACGAAGGTTTAAAGATTAGGGACTAATCGGTAAATAGAAATAATTAGGAATAGGTCCCTGACATAAATAATCAGAAGAAAAAAAAGAAAAAACTATCAAGCGAACGCTCGCAAACAGAACCTAACGAACGAAACTGTGCGCTAACGAAGACTAACGGACGAACATCCGCTAAACACTAACCGATCGGTTTTAGAAGAAAAACCTAACAAAAAACGGAAAAACCGGGCGGTTCGGCGGTTCGTACCGTTCGGGGTTTTTTTGAAAATAAACCAGCAACGGCGGCTAGATCGGACGGCGAAGGCGAGATCGGCGACGGCGGTTCCGGCTGCGGCGGGCATCGGCGAGGAGAGGTGGGGGCGATGCGGCAGCAGGCAGCAGCGGCGCGGGGCGACGACGGCAGCTACGCGGGGCGGCGCGCGCTAGGCGAGGCGAGGGCGGCGTGCAGCGGATCTCGCCGGCGGCGGCAGATCGGTGAAGTGCGGCAAGGCGGCGCCAACAAGATGCATGGGCGGCGGGTGGCGGCGCAAAGCGAGGAGGGGATCCGGGGGCGGGTATTTGAGGAGGGGGGCAAGATGGCGTGGGGAAGGGGGCAAGAGGAAGCCGGCGGCGGCACAGAGGCGGCGGCGATGCCGTGGTGGCTCGGGACTCCGTCCCGAGCTCGGGGACGAGCGGCGCGGCTGGGGTTTATTTAAACACAACGAAATAAAATTAAATAAAATATAACCTAGGCATATAATATATCCAAATTTTCAGAAAAATATTTTCTTCAACATGAACATTTTTATAACATCAAATAAAATCAACAAAATTTTAAATAAAGCAAAGAGTGCTATAGCTCTAATAAAATCCAATAAAAATCATTTTAAAAATACCAAAATAAATTCAAATTTATTTCTCTCCAATTTTCTAATGTTGGGAATCATTTTACCCTAATTTTCATATATTTTATTTTTGGAGAAAAATAATTTGAATAAAAACCAAATAACTCCAAATTGAAAATAATTTCAAAAGGACTTTAAATTTGATCCTTTTAAACTTTCAACTCATATTTCATATGTTTGAAGAAGTCATTTTATCTTCTCTCATGAAAATCATTGAGTTACATAAAGTTTCTGAATTTGAAATATTTCCCAATGAAATTCAAATATTTTCAAAAACCCTTTTCATTTATTTAAATGGAAGAAGTCATATCATCTTCACTCAAGGGTTTTGTGATGAAATAAATTTGAATTCATGGAGATCAGAAAGCAAAGGTGAAAGTTTGGGAAAGTCCTTTTATTCCCTCTCATTTAACTTTCAAAAAGTTTCAAATTTCACGCAATTTCACTCAGGCAATCATACAATCAATCAAACAATCAATCAAATCTATTTATTTAATAAAACATTCCAAAATTTAGAATTTTGGGATGTTACAAACCTACCACCCTTAAAATGAATCTCGTCCTCGAGATTCGGAGAGGCTAGCAAGAAATAGGTTAGGTTTGGGGTCTTCTCAAAATCCATTGATCATCATAGGGGTCTGGGTGCTACCACCCTTAGAAGCATGGTTACGGTTCCATTAATACTCACATACTCCATCCTTATTCTTGACGGTGTCGGTCTTCTCAGATTTTTGGAAAGATTCCTTCTCTGGCATCTTCCGGTAGTGGCATAACCTTTTCCTTAATCCTTGTGTCCTTTTATATTGGTAAGGTTCTTTTGTGACTGGGTCTTCTGAGCTGACGGGTCTGGCGCCAAATCTAAACAACTATCGATATCTCATGGTGGTCATCCAACAATCAGACTGGGTCCCTGCAGAAAAAAACGGGTCTGGGCTGAACCTCACCGTATGACCTACGACTGGAAATAGCTGCCTTGTACAAGGGGAAAAATTATCATACCATTCTAAGGTTTAAACAAGGTTTTGATCGTCGTCGCTCTACTATGGGTAAGTCACTCAGATTTACCATCCCATATAGCAAAGCGAGTAATAAGAGTAAGTCGGTATGGTGATCAATCCATCCCGCACCCAAATCATTACCTTGTATATGGTTTAGCGAATCTCGCATTCTAACACTCGGTCATCCTCATAAGCATTGCAGAATTTCTCTTGTCGACGAACCAAGTTCGGATAAATCCATTGATTCTGCAAGCCAAACAAACATCTATTGTTCCTTCACATCTCTCAGGTTTAGCGTAAACTCCTATAAGATAGTCTGTAGCTAAAGTCGTAACTTCTTGCAGGGTTTTTCCTTCAGCAAGAATGTGCTTGCTTCTTGGCAGGTCCTGGGGCCTGTGGGTTATGGCCCATCTCATCACTTGTGAACTTTGAACTCATCATCGGCGCAACTCATCATTATTCCAACATCCAGCTTCCTAGCATACTTAAAAATCCATCCAATTGTACTATCTTACTTCCTTCTATTGGTACCAAACTAAGCGTGTTTACTCTGACTCATCATCGAGTTACAATTGCTCCATATTACCAACATTATACCTCCTTTATATCCAATAGTACTTCATTCCTTCATACTCTTGGGGTATCCCACATATCGAGATAAAACTCGTACTTACTTTATTCATAGTCCACTTCGTGGAATATCATTATCTTTTCCAGGGGTCAAGGGTTCTCACAGGGTACTTCCACCCTTAAAATGCACAAATTCATCCATGGACCATATTTCTCATATCCTTGAAAATGGTCAAAATCTTTCTTCATAGAATAACAACTCAGAAAACCCAAATCAGTACCAACGATGCTAACTTTATTGCTTCTCCAATGATTACAATCTCTTGTGTTCCCATTACGTGCCTCCATTCAATACCTCAATATAAGGGAAATGTTCTCACTACTACTACTATACTTCTCACAGACACAACTAATTATCACAAGTCTCCTTCTCCTTGGGACAATCTCTGGTAAAGTGCCCTGCTTCATTACAACAAAAACATATTACTTTCGACAAGTCTCGAGGTTTCGTCATGATTACATAGCCTCCTTGGGTCCTCGGCTTCCTTTTTGGGTAACTGCTGAAGCAGTGCCCTAAATATTTGCACCTGAAATAGGTGATATGACTCAGGTCCTTCCTGGAATCCAATCTACTTCTCTTTCTGGACGTTCCCGTTCCAATCAGGGCTTCTATTTCCTATGGGTCATACTCTACTTCCTTTGTCGGGAATTCTACTAGATCCCCATTCAAACAATTCTGTGAGATGTGTCCTTCTTCTCCACATGAATAGCATGACGTGGTGCAGGGTTTAATTGGGTCTTCTTTGGGTGTGTCCTCGACATCGTCCTTCATCACCGGTTCTTCTAAAATTTCCATGAGGGCTCCTTTCATTGCTTCCTTCTTCTGCTGGATGGTTCTTTGTACCATGGGGTAAATGTGACACTGAGCAAGGTAGTGGGTAGTCCCTTCACACAAGAAACAAGTAATCTTCCTAGTTGGGCATTCTTCAGCTGGGTGACTTTCTTCACAATTTGGGCATTCATCCTTGTGTTCCTTATGGTTGTGTCCTATTTCTCCACAGAGCTTGCATGCACAGGGTTTTCTTCGTATCCTTTCAATAAGGCTTCAATTTCTGGGACAAAACCCGAGACTTTGGCAAAGTCAACTTAAATTCTTTCCAAGTGTTTACTCCTTGCCATCCATTGATGGTTTGGTACATCCTCCACCAAGTAGCAGCACCTCTTTCAAAGCACTGAAGAGCATGCTGGGTCATATCCTTTGCGGCTATAGGGTTATATGATCTTCCATGTTCTGAATCCATCGGTCCGTCTCCAATTTACTTATCGGTCCAGAAAATATAAGCTCATCTCCATTCATCCTCTATTGGATCCATGGGTTTTGGGGTGAGGTAAGAGAGATAGGGAGGGATACACACAATACAAACAATAGTTTTGAAAAGACAGATTTTATTTTGTGGCTGTCACAAAAACATCAAACAAATGACAGCTCACAATCGTCGCATCTAACGTAGGTATATAACAGGGGTTTGGTCTGCTAAAGGTCAATAAATCCTCAAAGTCATCAAACTCTTCACGTCTTGTTTATGTCTCCGATGGCTTCTTCCGATCGTGCTTGTCCTTCTCAAGTTCGTTTGCCAGATCATCTCTGTGACGCGAAGTCTCTTGTGACGTCCTTCAATATTCTGGAGTTGTGCTTCCAAACTTCTGGTTTTAACTTCCTTGGCATGAACCATGGTCCTACTGTCCTTCAATTCCTATCGAATCTCCGGTATCTCGAGGTTTTGCTCCTCCAGCTTGGCTACTTTCAGCATCTGGGTCCTGAGTTCTTCACAAAATGCTTCCTTGTCAAAAATAGCTTCCTGCAGGTCCATCTTAAAATTCTTGATGTAACACTCCAGGTCCTGGTGATACACCAACTAAGGTTAAAACTTCATCTTTTGCTGATAGGTGCTCCATTAGCCTTCTACCATCCAATCCTTCCGAAGAAACGCATGCTTAACTCAGCACGGTGGCAATAGCATAAGCGGGCGATAAAACCATGGTTAGCCATGTCTATGACCATGTTACTGCCATGAGCTTTCATTCCATAATTGATATGTCCTGTCTTAGGGTTTTCTTGACAAAAACTTTGAGTTTTAATGCTCCATGTTCTGGTCTTTCTCCGTTACGCCTTGTTCTCGGGTATTGACAGCTTCCATAGTCTACCAAGTTCCATAAGGGTAGCCTTCCTAGGTCATACAAAATCTGGAAATTCTTCATAGCCTCCAATTCTCCTAGTCTTTGGAGTCTTCAACCGTTGTAGTTCCCATTATTCCGATGCACAGTAAAAATCTTCTTCATTCCGAAGTGGTCTTAGTTGTCCGATATCTTCTCGGAGTGGTCTCATCAGTCGAATCTTCATGTGGTCAAAAGGGGAAAGGGTATAGTCTAACTAAAAAGGGAAATTTTGATAAAGCTCGGAAAAGAAGAGAGGTAAAAGATCTTTTCGAAAAGAAAGTTGTAGGGAAAATCTTTCCTATGGGTTGCCAGTTTCTAGGGTCACGTCCTACAGTCAACATGTGCTCTGATACCATCTTGTAGCGACCCGGCCTCAGACGGTCAAGTCTCTGTGCTTAAGTGTCATCCCTGGATCGGTATGCTGATACACACAGTACTCGAGGATTTATAACAGAGGTAAATCACATGTATAAAGTAATGTAAATACTATTACCTCAATCCAAATAGCGGAAGTAACAACAAGGTTGTGGATTCCCGTCAACACCAACGGCAAAGATGAGTGTAGAAATCGTAACCCTAACGTATCACTTACTCGTCGTAAGATTCCTGCAACATGAGACGTTGCAGCCATATAGGTCAGTACATTGAATGTACTGGCAATTTCACACTGTAGAGCAATGCTGAATAATGGCTATCACTACATGCATATTTCGCTGGTGGAAAAGCTCTAAGGTTATCAAGTTTTTGCGAAAAGCCAATTTTTTCCTACATCAAAGGAATATACTTTATTTAACTACAAATTTTGTTGAAAATATTGAGAAGGTTCCTCCAACTCAATCCCAATTAAACAGTAATTAACAACCCAAAAAATTAATTTACAGTGATGAGATCAACATGATAATTCAAGAACCAGATACTCAAGATGTCCATAACCGGGGACACGGCTAATCATGATTAGTTTGTACACTCTACAGAGGTTTGCGCACTTTTCCCCACAAGACTCGATCTCCTCCGTTGGATTTCTCGCACAACAAGGTGTTTGAGAAACGGAAGACCGAGATATAGTCTTTCAGAAACATGAACTCTTTACTCTGGGTGGATAGTTACACCTACTTTCCCCTACATCTGCTAGCCCACTCAACTATGCTAGAGCCCATAATGACTTGTGGCTGCACACGGAAGTTTCTAGCATGAATAATCTTATGATCCCTTTGAGCCTGGGTGGCATTCCATAGGGTGATCACACGGGTCCTCCGGGATCCCCTTGGGCAAGCACTGGGTTCTCTAGGTGCCCGGGCAAACCACTGGGTGCTCCAGGGTGCCCCTACCATTCCACCCATATGTGTATTAAAATAGCCACCTTAAGTTAAACCTTAGTTAACAATAATCTCTCACAACTTTCATGAATTCTCTCAAAAACCAATCCACATCTACGGGCATAGCATAGCAGTATAAGCATAACATAGTAGTAACTCCCAATGTTTGAATGCAGGACGATAGGTTCCTACCTCAACAACTACTTCCCAATACCCACATGTTATCAAGTCCTAACCATGCAGTGTTCGAGAGTTGAAACTAATGCATAAAAACTGGGTAATGAAAAGTATGATCAAAGTGTGAACATGCCTTGTACGGTTGATGAAGATGATTCGCACTCATAACTCCTGATAGCTCTACTCGTCACACTCCGGTCAATCTATCGTAAGCAAGCAATAGTAACCACACATAAGAAATCACTCAAAAGATCGGGAAGAACGAAGAAGACAATTCGGAAAACATCAAAACCAAGCAAATAACTCTTGCAACATAAAACAATTTCTAACAGCACTAAAATTAGGTGAATTTGGCCTTATCAGAAAGTTTAGATCAAGAGCTTCGATTTGCAAAAAGAATCAACCCAAACGGAGTTATAAAACTCGAGTTATGATCAAAAGAAGTTCAAATACAAATCTATTTGGATTCATATTCTAAAACTTTCAAAAATATGTTTAAGTTGTTTTACTGGATAGAGGGGTTCATAACGAAGAAGTGGGCGTTGGTTTCGTTGGATTTGGACAAGCGAGTAAAAAGTAACGAATGTTTAAAGATTAGGGACTAATCTGTAAATAAAATTATTATGAATAGGTCCCTGACATAAATAATCAGAAAAAAAGAAAAAAAAACTATCCAGCGAACACTCGCTAACAGAACCTAACGAACGAAACTGTGCGCTAACGAAGACTAACGGACGAACGTCCGCTAAACAACTAACCGATCGGTTTTAGAAGAAAAACCTAACTAAAAACGGAAAAAACGGGCGGTTCGTACCGTTTAGCGGTTTTTTGAAAATAAACCAGCGACGGCGGCTAGATCGGACGGCGAAGGAGGGATCAGCAGCGGCGGCGGCGGCTCCGGCTGCGACGGGCATCGGCGAAGCGAGGTGGGGGCGATGCGGCAGCAGGCAGCAGCGGCGCGGGGCGACGGCGGCAGCTACGCGGGGTGGCGCGGGCTAGGCGAGGCGAGGGCAGCGTGCAGCGGATCTAGCCGGTGGCGGCGGATCGGCGAAGTGCGGCAAGGCGGCGGCGGATCGGCGAAGTGCGGCAAGGCGGCGGCAGCGAGATGCGTGGGCGGCGGGTGGCGGCTCGAAGCGAGGAGGGGATCCGGGGGCGGGTATTTAAGGAGGGGGCAAGGTGGCGTGGAGGAGGGGGCAAGAGGAGGCCGGCGGTGGCACGGAGGCGGCGGCGATGCCGTGGTGGCTCGGGACTCCGTCCCGAGCTCGGGGACGAGCGGCGCGGCTGGGTTTTTTAAACACAACGAAATAAAGTAAAATAAAATATAACCTAGGCATATAATATATCAAAATTTTCAGAAAAATATTTTCTTCAGCATGAACATTTTTATAACATCAAATAAAATCAATAAAATTTTAAATAAAGCAAAGAGTGCTACAGCTCTAATAAAATCCAATAAAAATCATTTTAAAATACCAAAATAAATTCAAATTTATTTCTCTCCAATTTTCTAATGTAGGGAATCATTTAACCCTAATTTCCATATATTTTATTTTTGGAGAAAAATAATTTGAATAAAAACCAAATAACTCCAAATTGAAAATAATTTCAAAAGGTTTCAACTCATATTTGATCCTTTTAAACTTTCAACTCATATTTCATATGTTTGAAGAAGTCATTTTATCTTCTCTCATGAAAATCATTGAGTTGCATAAAGTTTCTGAATTTGAAATATTTCCCAATGAAATTCAAATATTTTCAAAAACCCTTTTTATTTATTTAAATGGGAGAAGTCATATCATCTTCACTCAAGGGTTTTGTGATGAAATGAATTTGAATTCATGGAGATCAGAAAGCAAAGGTGAAAGTTTGGGAAAGTCCTTTTATTCCCTCTCATTTAACTTTCAAAAAGTTTCAAATTTCACTCAGGCAATCATACAATCAATCAAACAATCAATCAAATCTATTTATTTAATAAAACATTCCAAAATTTAGAATTTTGGGATGTTACATAAGCATTAGGTGAGTTAATCACGGATTGCAACAAAGAAATACATTCAATTAAAATCCTTGTAATTCAATGTAGTGGGCACATCACTATCCAAAGTTTTGACCTCTTCAAACCCACTTTTGTTGTTTTTATCATTAAGATTGTCACCCTCCGAACAATTGGGATGCCTTCTAGATAAATGTGACTCATCTCCTGTCCCCTTTTCATCAATTTTTATATTACTAAACAAATTTTCAATAGGTGTCACACCCATCATTTTAATATCTTCACCATGATTATGATAAAAGCCGGCTGCGAGCGCTTTTTCTAGGAATTCAAGCTTAGCTCTTATCCAATCGATTCTTTCTCTACTTTGATTCATGGTGACTTGGATAGACTTTAGAGATTCAGTAATATCATGCTTAGGTGGCAAAATTTTAATTTTGAGAGTTTGCACATCATGAGCAATTATATCCATGTTTCTAGCCATATCATCCCCTTTGTGTAGTATTTTCTACCATAGCATTGAAAATATTTTGAGAACTAATAGATTATTTAATATTGTTCTCAAGTTCAGTAGGTATCCTATTACTATTATTATATGAATTACCATAGGAATTTCCATAATTATTAGAGGGATTACCAGGATACGGACTAGGATTGAAATTCCCTCTATAAGCATTGTTGTTGAAATTATTTCTAGCGATAAAATTCACATTAATAGCATCACTATTTTGCTCAATCAAAGTAGATAATGAACATAATTTAGATACACATGAGAATTTTTACTAGTAAGCATATTCATAAGAGCATCCATTTTATCACTCAAAGTAGAAACTTCTTCGACAGAGTTTACCTTCTTACCAGTTGGAGCTCGTTCAGTGTGCCATTGAGTATAATTTGTCATCATATTATCGAGAAGCTTCATGGCTTCTCCCAAATTAATTCCCATAAAGGTACCACCTGTAGCAGAGTCTAGAAGATTTCTTGTCACAAAGTTGAGTCCCGCATAAATTTTTTGTAATATCATCCATGAGCTTAGTCCATGAATGGGACAATTTTTAATCATTAATTTCGTTCTCTCCCAAGATTGTGCAACATGTTCTTGCTCAAGTTGCTTAAAGTTCATGATTTGATTTCTAAGAGCTATAATCTTGGCAGGAAGTTTTAGCTTTGTCCCTTAATGAATCAATACTACTGCGAGGCAAGGATGAAAACCAAGTTTTAGCTTTGTCCCTTAATGCGAAGGGAAATAATTTCAACTTAACAATATCATTATCAACATCACTTTTTCATTTTCATATAACATAATTCAACAAAGGTATTAAGATGTGATGCAACATCTTCATTAGGATTTCCAGCAAATTGTTTTTTTCATAATAATATTTAGCAATGCAACATTAATATCATATGACTCCGTACTAGTGTCCAGAGGAGCAATTGGAGTACTTATAAAATCACTATTATTAGTATTCGAGAAGTCACACCACTTAGTATTTTCTTAAGACATAGTGGCAAAGCAAGCAAGATAGCAAACAAGCAAAATAAAATATTTTTGTGTTTTTGCTTTTTTTAGAGAAGTAGAGGGAGATGAAAAAGAGAAGACACATAAAAGCAAATAAAAAGTAGAACAAGTAGATGATAATGTAAATGTAGGAATCTATAAGTATTTTATGATGTCTCCCCGGCAACAGCGCCAGAAATTCTTTATGCTACTTGTGAGCTGTGTTGGATTTTCCCCAAAGAGGAAGAATGAAGCGATATAGTAGCAGATAGTACCTCACTTAGTGAGAACCAAGGTTATCGAACCAATAGGAGAACCACGCAAATGCCTAGTGAACATTACCTACGCACACAAGAGCAATGACAAACACCTAGTGAACAGTACGTACACACAAAAGAGCAAATATTTGCACCCAACGCAGGCAAGAGGGTTGTCAATCCCCTTATACTCGTTAATTGCAAGGATTAAATCTGATAGTAGTAGATAGATGAATTGCAAAGTAAAATAAAAGAGGTAAAATTGCAGCAAGGTATTTTTTGGCTTTTATAATATGATTAAAATAGAACCTGGCCATAGCTTTCACCGGAGGCATGCTACCTCTTGAGCAATGCGTTGGTTTTCCCTTGAAGAGGAAAGGGTGATGCAGTAAAGTAGCGTAAGTATTTCCCTCAGTTTTTGAGAACCAAGGTATCAATCCAGTAGGAGACCACGCGCGAGACCCACGCAGCTACACAAACAAATAAGAACCTCGCAACCAACGCGATAAAGGGGTTGTCAATCCCTTCATGGTCACTTACGAGAGTGAGATCTGATAGATATGATAAGATAATATTTTTGGTATTTTTATGATAAAGAGAAATAAAGATGCAAAGTAAAATAAATGGCAATAGAAATAGCTAAGTGTTGGAAGATTAATATGATGGAAAATAGACCCGGGGCCCATAGGTTTCACTAGTGGCTTCTCTCAAGATAGCATAAGTATTACGGTGGGTAAATGAATTACTGTCGAGCAATTGATAGAATTGAGCATAGTTATGAGAATATCTAGGTATGATCATGTATATAGGCATCACGTCCGTGACAAGTACACCGAAACGATTATGCATCTACTACTACTACTCCACACATCGACCGCTATCCAGCATGCATCTAGAGTATTAAGTTCATAAGAACAGAGTAATGCTTTAAGTAAGATGACATGATGTAGAGGGATAAACTCATGCAATATGATATAAACCCCATCTTTTTATCCTCGATGGCAACAATACAATACGTGCCTTGCTGCCCCTGCTGTCACTGGGAAAGGACATCGCAAGATTGAACCCAAAGCTAAGCACTTCTCCCATTGCAAGAAAGATCAATCTAGTAGGCCAAACCAAACTGATAATTTGAAGAGACTTGCAAAGATAACCAATCATACATAAAAGAATTCAGAGGATATTCAAATATTGTTCATAGATAAACTTGATCATAAACCCACAATTCATCGGATCTCGACAAACACACCGCAAAAGAAGATTACATCAAATAGATCTCCAAGAAGATCGAGGAGAACTTTGTATTGAGATCCAAAGAGAGAGAAGAAGCCATCTAGCTAATAACTATGGACCCGAAGGTCTGAGGTAAACTACTCACACATCATCGGAGAGGCTATGGTGTTGATGTAGAAGCCCTCCGTGATCAATGCCCCCTCCGGCGGAGCGCCGGAAAAGGCCCCAAGATGGGATCTCACGTGTACAGAAGGTTGCAGCGGTGGAAATAGGGTTTTGGCTCCGTGTATGATGTTTCCAGGGTACATGGGTATATATAGGAGGAAGAAGTACGTCGGTGGAGCAACGAGGGGCCCACGAGGGTGGAGGGCGCGCCTGGGGGGCGGGGGTTAGGCGCGCCCCCTGCCTCGTGCCTTCCTCGTTGATTACTTTACGTAGACTCCAAGTCCTCTGGATCAAGTCTGTTCCGAAAATCACGTTCCCGAAGGTTTCATTCCGTTTGGACTCCATTTGATATCCTTTTCCTTCGAAACACTAAAATAGGCAAAAAAAACAGCAATTTGGGCTGGGCCTCCGGTTAATAGGTTAGTCCCAAAAATAATATAAAAGTGTATAATAAAGCCCAATAAACATCTAAAACAAAATATAATATAGCATGGGACAATCAAAAATTATAGATACGTTGGAGACGTATCAAGCATCCCCAAGCTTAATTCCTGATCGTCCTCGAGTAGGTAAATGATAAAAACAGAATTTTTGATGTGGAATGCTACTTGGCATAATTTTCAATGTAACCCTCTTAATTGTGGTATGAATATTCAGATCCGGAAGATTCAAGATAAAAGTTTAATATTGACATAAAAATAATAATACTTCAAGCATACTAACTAAGCAATTATGTCTTCTCAAAATAACATGGCCAAAGAAAGTTATCCCTACAAAATCATATAGTCTGGCTATGCTCTATCTTCATCACACAAAGTATTTAATCATGCACAACCCCGATGACAAGCCAAGCAATTGTTTCATACTTTTGGTGTTCCCAAACTTTTTCAATCTTCACGCAATACATGAGCGTGAGCCATGGACATAACACTTTATGTGGAATAGAATGGTGGTTGTGGAGATGACAAAAAGGAGAAGATAGTCTCACATCAACTAGGCGTATCAACGGGCTATGGAGATGCCCATCAATAGATATTAATGTGAGTGAGTAGGGATTTCCATGCAACGGATGCACTAGAGCTATAAGTATATGAAAGCTCAACAAAAGAAACTAAGTGGGTGTGCATCCAACTTGCTTGCTCACGAAGACCTTGGGCATTTTGAGGAAGCCCATCATTGTAATATACAAGCCAAGTTCTATAGTGAAAAATTCCCACTAGTATATGAAAGTGATATCATAGGAGACTCTCTATCATGAAGATCATGGTGCTACTTTGAAGCACAAGTGTGGTAAAAGGATAGTAGCATTGTCCCTTCTCTCTTTTTCTCTCATTTTTTGGGTCTTTTCTCTCTTTTTTTGCCTCTTTTTTTTTCTTTTTTAGTCCGGAGTCTCATCCCGACTTGTGGGGGAATCATTGTCTCCATCATCCTTTCCTCACTTGGGACAATGCTCTAATAATGACGATCATCACACTTTTATTTACTTTACAACTCAAGAATTACAACTCAAAACTTAGAACAAAATATGACTCTATGTGAATGCCTCCGGCGGTGTACCGGGATATGCAATGAATCAAGAGTGACATGTATGAAAGAATTATGAACGGTGGCTTTGCCACAAATACGATGTCAACTACATGATCATGCAAAGCAATATGACAATGATGGAGCGTGTCATAGTAAACGGAACGGTGGTAAGTTGCATGGCAATATATCTCGGAATGGCTACGGAAATGCCATGATAGGTAGGTATGGTGGCTGTTTTGAGGAAGGTATATGGTGGGTGTAAGATACCGGCGAAAAGTGCGCGGTATTAGAGAGGCTAGCAATGGTGGAAGGAAGAGAGTGCGTATAATCCATGGACTCAACATTAGTCATAAAGAACTCATATACTTATTGCAAAAATCTATAAGTTATCAAAGCAAAGTATTATGCGCATGCTCCTAGGGGGATAGATTTGTAGGAAAAGACCATCGCTCGTCCCTGACCGCCACTCATAAGGAAGACAATCAATAAATAAATCATGCTCCGACTTCATCACATAACGGTTCACCATACGTGCATGCTACGGGAATCACAAACTTTAACACAAGTATTTCCCAAATTCACAACTAATCAACTAGCATGACTATAATATTACCATCTTCATATCTCCAAACAATTATCAAGCATCAAACTTCTCATAGTATTCAACACACTCATAAGATTTTTTTTTACTAATCTTGGATGCCTATCATAATTAAAGCAAATTACCATGTTGTTTTCTAGGACTCTCAAAATAATATAAGTGAAGCATGAGAGAACAATAGTTTCTATGAAACAAATCCACCACCGTGCTCTAAAGGATATAAGTGAAGCACTAGAGCAAAAACTATATAGCTCAAAAGATATAAGTGAAGCACATAGAGTATTCTAATAAATTCCGAATCATGTCTGTCTCTCTCAAAAGGTGTGTCCAGCAAGGATGATTGTGGTAAAATAAAAAACAAAGACTCAAATCATACAAGACGCTCCAAGCAAAACACATATCATGTGGTGAATAAAAATATAGCTCCAAGTAAAGTTACTGATGGACGAAGACGAAAGAGGGGATGCCTTCCGGGGAATCCCCAAGCTTTGGCTTTTTGGTGTCCTTAAATTATCTTGGGGTGCCATGGGCATCCCCAAGCTTAGGCTCTTGCCACTCCTTGTTCCATAATCCATCAAATCTTTACCCAAAACTTGAAAACTTCACAACACAAAACTCAA
This sequence comes from Triticum aestivum, assembly GCF_018294505.1. Classification (NCBI taxonomy): domain Eukaryota; kingdom Viridiplantae; phylum Streptophyta; class Magnoliopsida; order Poales; family Poaceae; genus Triticum; species Triticum aestivum. Next base: position 303,858,529 of record NC_057799.1, read on the forward strand.
CAGAAAATCTCGTAAGCTCCGTTTGCGAAAGAAAACAAAACAACACTTCAAGGTACTGTAATGAACTCATTCTTTATTTATATTGGTGTTAAACCTACTGTATTCCAACTTAACTATGGTTTATAAACTCTTTTACTAGCCATAGATTCATCAAAATAAGCAAACAACACACGAAAAAATAGAATCTGTCAAAAACAGAACAGTCTGTAGTAATCTGTAACTAACGCAAACTTATGGAACTCAGAAAAATCTACCAAAATAGGACGACCTAGACAATTTGTTTATTGATCTACTGCAATTGGAATCAGTATTTTATCACGTTCTGGTGATTTGTAACAATTGTTTTCGTGAACAGAAAGTTTCTGGAATTTTCAGCAAGATCAAATAACTATCATCCAAGAAGATCCGATAGGTTTAACTTGGCACAAACACTAATTAAAACATAAAAACAAATCTAACCATAGGCTAGATCAAAGATTTATTCCTAAACAGAAGCAAAAAGCAAAAAACTAAGATAAAATTGGGTTGCCTCCCAACAAGCGCTATCGTTTAACGCCCCTAGCTAGGCATAAAAACAAGGATAGATCTAGGTATTGCCATAATAATAGGATAGATCACGAAAACTCATCTCATATTCTCTATGTTCAGCAGCAAGTTTTCTTTGAGGCAAGCAAAAATAATCAAAAGGGCTAAATTTAATGGGACCGAAGTCCCCAAGATCAATTTTGGGAGTTATAGGTTCCTCCTTCGGCCCTTCGTATTGCACAACCAATTCATCATTATAAGAATTCTTCTGACAGAACTTTGTGAGCCTATACTCGAGAGAATATCCTAGCTCATTATTTCGAATAGAAAAATCATTATTAAGTTCGGAACTTCTATCAACTAGGACATTGGTAGGAACCCTTTTTCTAAGGTTTTCATTAAAAGCAACATAGTCTAGAGATTGAAAACGCATTATTTCCTCTTGATCAAAGAGGATTGCCTCTATGGGAGGACGGCCAGCGTCCACCTTATAGTGCGCAAAGATTTCTTTGGCCTCTTTTATTATAAATCTGAACTCATGAGCCAAGAAGATAGTAGCGGTACGCTTAACAGAAGAATGCTCAATATTAGAAAATTCTAGGAAAATCCTTTGTATGCAAGGATGCATGTGCATAAATTGCCTTTCAAGTTCAACTACAAGCATGGCGATAGCGTTCGCGAGACTACTACTTCTATGAAGAATAGAACTACCCATAGAAGGCAAAGCACCGGCACAAGTAAAGAAATCTTGGATAACCCCTTTTCCAATAATATTACCACTACCGATTCGGATTTTTTTTGTATGTAAGATAGGGGGTTCTTCAGCAAGAGCATCCGAATTTTCCATGTTATTATTATTGTCCATATCGACAATAATTTCCCCAATTTCAGACATAACGGCAGAAAGTGCGAGGAGCAAAAGAAAGAAGGAGGCGAACGGAAAAGAGAGGGCGAATAAAACGGCAAGGGTGAAGTGAGGGAGAGGAAAATGAGAGGCAAATGGCAAATAATGTAATGCGAGGGATAAGAGTTTGTGATGGGTAATTGGTATGTCTTGACTTGTGCGTAGACTCCCCGGCAAAGGCGCCAGAAATCCTTCTTGCTACCTCTTGAGCACTGCGTTGGTTTTCCCTTGAAGAGGAAAGGGTGATGCAATAAAGTAGCGTAAGTATTTCCCTCGGTTTTTGAGAACCAAGGTATCAATCCAATAGGAGACCACACGCGAGTCCCACGCACCTACAAAACAAATAAGAACCTCGCAACCAACATGATAAAGGGGTTGTCAATCCCTTCACGGTCACTTACGAGAGTGAGATCTGATAGATATGATAAGATAATATTTTTGGTATTTTTATGATAAAGAGAAATAAAGATGCAAAGTAAAATAAATGGCAATAGAAATAGCTAAGTGTTGGAAGATTAATATGATGGAAAATAGACCCGGGGCCATAGGTTTCACTAGTGGATTCTCTCAAGAGAGCATAAGTACTACGGTGGGTAAACGAATTACTGTCGAGCAATTGATAGAACTGAGCATAGTTATGAGAATATCTAGGTATGATCATGTATATAGGCATCACGTTCGTGACAAGTAGACCGAAACGATTCTGCATCTACTAGTACTCCACACATCGACCGCTATCCAACATGCATCTAGAGTATTAAGTTCATAAGAACAGAGTAATGCTTTAGTAAGATGACATGATGTAGAGGGATAAACTCATGCAATATGATATAAACCCCATCTTTTTATCCTCGATGGCAACAATACAATACGCGCCTTGCTGCCCCTGCTGTCACTGGGAAAGGACATCGCAAGATTGAACCCAAAGCTAAGCACTTCTCCCATTGCAAGAAAGATCAATCTAGTAGGCCAAGCCAAACTGATAATTCAAAGAGACTTGCAAAGATAACCAATCATACATAAAAGAATTCAGAGGAGATTCAAATATTGTTCATAGATAAACTTGATCATAAACCCACAATTCATCGGATCTCGACAAACACACCGCAAAAGAAGATTACATCAAATAGATCTCCAAGAAGATCGAGGAGAACTTTGTATTGAGATCCAAAGAGAGAGAGGAAGCCATCTAGCTAATAACTATGGACAAGAAGGTCTGAGATAAACTACTCACACATCATCGGAGAGGCTATGGTGTTGATGTAGAAGCCCTCCGTGATCAATGCCCCCTCCGGCGGAGCACCGGAAAAGGCCCCAAGATGAGATCTCACGGGTACAGAAGGTTGCGGCGGTGGAAATAGGGTTTTGGCTCCGAATATGATGTTTCCAGGGTACATGGGTATATATAGGAGGAAGAAGTACGTCGGTGGAGCAACGAGGGGCCCACGAGGGTGGAGGGCGCGCCTGGGGGGTAGGCGCGCCCCTGCCTCGTGCCTTCCTCGTTGATTACTTTACGTAGACTCCAAGTCCTCTGGATCACGTTTGTTCCGAAAATCACGTTCCCGAAGGTTTCATTCCGTTTGGACTCCGTTTGATATCCTTTTTCCTTCGAAACACTGAAATAGGCAAAAAACAGCAATTTGGGTTGGGCCTCCGGTTAATAGGTTAGTCCCAAAAATAATATAAAAGTGTATAATAAAGCCCAATAAACATCTAAAACAGAATATAATATAGCATGGAACAATCAAAAATTATAGATACGTTGGAGACGTATCAAGGCATCTCTCCGATAATAATAGCATACGGTGGGTAGACAAATTACTGTTGGGCAATTGATAGAAAAGCGCATAGTTATGACATTATTCATGACAATGATCATGTATATAGGCATTACATCTGTGACAAGTAGACCGACTCCTGTCTGCATCTACTACTATTACTCCACCCCGACAACTATCCAACATGCATCTAGAGTATTTATGATGATTATATTGATGATTGCATGCCTCCTATTTATGATGATTATATTGATGGAAGTGGATTTGGAGAGTTCATGACTTTATTTAATGATGATATTCTACTATTTTGGAAGAAGTTCCAATTGATTATGAGAACAAAGTTGCTATCTATGATGATTATTGTGATGACATGTATGCAATAAAGAATAATTATAACCATGAAACTTGTCATCATGATTTTAATTTTTAATTGGATTGTGCCTCACATGATAGTTATTTTGTTGAGTTTGCTCCCACTACCATTCATGATAATAAATTTGCTTATGCGGAGAGTAATAAATTTTTTATGCATGTGGATCATGAAAAGAATGCTTTATGTGATTGCTATATTGTTGAATTCATTCATGATGCTACTGAAAATTATTATGAGAGAGGAACATATGCTTTTAGATATCTCAATAATATCAAGTTTCCTCTCTATGTGTTGAAAGTTTTGAAGTTATGCTTGTTTTGCCTTCCTATGCTAGTTGATTCTTGCTCCCATAAATTATTTGCTCACAAAATCCCTATGCATAGGAAGTGGTTTAGGCTTAAATGTGCCTGCCATGTGATTCATGATGCTCTCTTGCATGTTTCAATTCATATCTTTTATGCGAGCGTCATAGAAACAATCATGCCTAGCTAAAAAGGCATTAAAGAAAGCGCTTGTTGGGAGACAACCCAACATTTACCCCTACTATTTTTGTGTGATAACATCATTAAGATACTTTACTAATCATGTTTTATAGCTTTTGTTTCAATAAAGTACCAAGTAAAGCCTTTGGGACAGTGCGGATGATAGTTGACTTGATTCGATGCAAAAACAGAAACTTTTGCGCCCAGTTCTGGAATTAATGTGATTCACTAGAACATGATAAATTATGAATTTTTTAAACATGATTGATATATAAATTTCCTATATTTTCCTAAATTTTCATAGTAGTTGGATTTACAAAAGTATGGTCATTATTCAGATCATTACAAACTGTTCTGTTTTTGACAGATTCTGTTTTCAATGCATAGTTTGCGTATTTTATAGTTTCTATGGCTTATATTGATCAATATAAATTGTCGAAATTGTAGGGTATAGTAGGAATTGTGTGGAAACAATTATGAATCTTGTCTTTGACAGTACCACTACTGCAGGATGCTGCTAACGCGACACTACAATCAGAGACCCTTTGAAACTGTGTGCGATGCATTAATCGCAAACGAAGATGTAAAAAAACATCAAAAAAGATGCAAAACATTTTCGATGGTGGATACATGAAACACAGTTTAAATTTTAGTTGCGTATGCGATGCGGGGCATACAGTTCACTCGAATTAACTCTTTGCGATGAGCATAACAGCAGAAACGGTCAGACAGATGAAGGTGTGTGCGATATAGGGCATACAGTTCACTCGGATTAACTGTTTGTGATTAGGCAACACAACAGAAATAGTCAGCCAAATCAAGTGTGTGCGATATACGGCATACAATTCACTCGGATGAACTGTTTGCGATTAGCCAAGACAACAGAAACGGTTCAACTTAACAAGATGTGTGTGATACGTGGGAAACAGGTCAGTAATGAGAAATTTGTGGGAAGACCGATAAGAACACAGACGATTCCTGTTAACAAGCCGTGTGTGTTGTGAGCAAATGATTGCTGGTATACAATTGTGAGTGATTGATGAAATCACTATCGACGGGTTCCATTGTCTAGTCCGTGTGCAATGTGATTTGCTCCGTCCGCACAACATCTACGCTCTGTCTACAGAGCATCAACATATATACTTAAAAAACAACATTGCATAACCAAATTAAGCATACAATTACACAAGTGACTACACACATAACATTTCCACACACCAAAGTAAGCAATTGCATGCATACTAAACTAGAAGAAATGAGGATCTAATCATTTACTTCTTGTAGTGACGACGCTTGCCATTGCTCTGCTTCCGACTGGATCCCTGACCGTTTTGGGGAAGGAGGCACTTCCTCATGTCAACGATCCGCCTGTACATATCGCAGCTCATGTATGCCTCCTTGGCCACGTACACGATGTGAGCTTTGTCGAGTTTCTCCATCCAGGCCGAGTGTCAGGCACGCTTGTTGTTGGGGATATTACCACTGGGCGTAAACCGGCCAGGAGAGGCCGGGTTAACCCCATAAGTAGTTCATCTGTATCTGAAGTCTATGAAGACAGACGGTGACGCTTTATGAAAGCCCAGGGCCCAAAGCCGGTTTAAGGCCTGTAGACATAAACCGGCGTTGATATGTAAACTTGTGTTGTAAGATAGAAGTAGCAGAGACCGAGCCGGACACGATTATGAGCCGGCCTCGGGATTCTGTAAACCGACGGGCATCAACCCATGTATATAAGGGGACGACCCGGCGGCGGTTCAAGGACAACAAACAACAACTCGAGACTCAGGCAAAGCGTATTCGCTCCCTGGTCATCGAAACCCCATCAATTCCATCACAACTAGACATAGGCTTTTACCTTCATTGCAAGGGGCCGAACTAGTATAAAACTCTCTTGCGTCCCTTGTCCGCTTTAACCCCTTTAAGCTAACCCGTAGCGATGGCTCCACGACTAAGTCCTTTCTCTAGGACATCTGCCGTGACAAAACCACGATAGTTGGCGCCCACCGTGGGGCTATCGCACGATGGTTTCAAGTTCTTGGAGGGCAACTTCGAAGGACTCAAGGGTTACGCTGTGGGCCGGATGACGAAGAGTCATCGCGGCAAGCTCTACATCGACGATGCAGGCTGGGGCCCCGAGGCCGGCTCAATCGAGTACGGGTACCGGGTCCCCTTTGGTGGCATACACGTTTTCATTGGCAAGATCGGCGAACCGGGCCCTAAGCCGGACATATGCACCGACCTCGTCGAAACAGCTCAGCGTGCGAGATCTGCCCGGGTCAAGCCTGTCATGAAGCGTGCCTTCGTGGGAGTTATCCATGGAGGGGAATCTGAGGATAGATCGGAATCTGGTGGTGAGACCGTCGTTTATTCCGGCGATGAGTCATCGACCGGAGAAACCGAGTCATTATATCAGTTACAAGATGGCCGGATTGGGGGCTGTTCCGACGGCGATAGTATTCTGGACCCCTTTGATCTGCCAAACCGGGTCGCCATATTCATGGCCGGCACGCAACCGGCGCTCCACTCTTCGACCGCAGCGGCGATGATTTCCGGATCGGCTGCAGCAGCAGCGGCCGGGGCAGGAGGCCCTGTGCGACCGCCATCTCAGGTTCTATCTGATTTGTTTGACGCGTTGGCAACGCTGATGGTGGAGGTTAACCCGGCGGATCAGGATGCACACAATGCGGAAATCGCGAAAGTGAAAGATCAGATCACCCAGGCCAAAGCCGACTTAGCAGCTGAGGATACCAAGATAGCCGCGGAGCGGGCCGCTTTGGATGCACAAGCTTACCGGATTATGCTGGATCAGAGTGCGTCGAACGAAGTCCTGAAGAGGAGGCACCGATCTCGCCTGCCGCCGGTTTATGACGCTAGAAATCTCTTTAACACCCCAAGAGCAGGGACCAGTAATCCGCCGGTGGTAAACCGGGCGGAGGCACCTGGAGCAGGGGCGCCGGTTCAGCCACGTTTGGCGGATGCGCCTCGTCAGAACAACATTGTAACACCGCATGTCCCCACGCCGCCGGGTCATTACTCCAACCCGATGGACAACATTGTCGCTGCCGCTTCACGGCTAGCGGCCATCCCGATCGAAGGCGGTTCTCCAGCGGCGGTCGAGATGCGTCGGGTTAAGGAGCTTCTTTAGACAGCCGTGGTTCAACAGGAGGCTTATTCATATAGTCGCGATCGGATTCATTCCACTCCCCGTCCAAGCCGGAGTTACAGCAGGCGTATGGATGAACCGGCAGTGTCAAGCAATGCGCGGAACCGTGATCCGCCCCGTGGCAATAACCCGGCGGGTGGTGCTGGTGATGCTCAGGAGGTGGTGGATCGGGCTCGGGCACGCAGAGAGGCCGAGTTAGCGGCGCAGCATGAAGCCCGTCAGCTTACTCCGGTTCATCCAACCACATCGGTGGAACCAGGAGTTACCTCTAGTTCTTTGGGAGTGCCATGTCTTGTCCCAGCGTTGCGCAATGTGCGGCTGCCCAAGGATTTTAAGGGCCCCCGCAAGGTGCCGAATTACACCGCCGATTTATCCCCTGAAACATGGGTCGAAAGCTATGAGATGGCCATGGAGATGCTGGATGTGGATGATGCGGCATGTGCGAAATACTTCACCATGATGCTAGAAGGGACAGCCCACACTTGGTTAAAGAGCTTACCGGCTAATTCTATCAGGTCATGGGCCGAGTTGAGAGCCCGGTTTATTCAGAAATTCAAGGATACATGCAAGCATCCCATGTCAATTGTGGACTTGGCTGCCTGTGTCCAGGAGGAAGGAGAGTCAACAACCCATTGGGTGCGCCGGGTTTCGGAGATTTTGCATTCATCGGACCACATCAACGCTGACACCGCAGTTTTAACATTGGAAGGCAATTTCCGGTTTGAACCCCTGAAGTTGAAGTTGGGACGGCTCAAACATCATTGTAATGACATAGGAACCCTCATGGCTGCACTGGTGAAGTATGCCGACTCTGATAGTACCAAGGATCCCGAGTCTGATGATGATAAGATAGGGAAGGGAAAGAAGAGCGGCAACGCCAAGGGGCAGCACCACAACCCGGCGGGTCATGGAAACGGCGGCAAGCGTAAGGCGGACCACGGTTTAGACTTTGTGGCTAACACTAATACACATGACAAGGGCCAGCGGCGTAAGGGTAAACCGCCCCAGCGCGGTGGAAGGCCAAGTCCTAATCCGGACCGTTTGTCTTATCTGTTGAACCAGCCCTGTCCAAAGAATGGGACGAAGGAGGACCTGTCCACGCACCTCTGGAAAGATTGTTACATCATGCAAGAGCTCAAAAATTCTGATTCTTTTCGGTATGATCATGGACCAGGAGGTGGTTCGGGCTCCGGCTCTCATGGGCCGGGTTATGGCGGAGGAAATTCCAGTTCAGGCTTCCACGGTAATCAGAGTGGACATAACAATCAAAGTAATCAGGGTAACCAAGGTGGCTATAATCATCAGGGCAATCAGCAGCAGCAGCAGTCGGGTTACCAGAGCAACCCGAAGCAGTTGAATAGCGGACAGTATCATGTCTTCACCACTAGCTTGGACAAGCGCAATCAGAAGCTTCATAAAAGGGCGGTGAATGCTGTTGAACCGGCGATGCCCCGTTATTTGCGTTGGTCCGAGCAGCCGATTGTGTGGAGTAGAGAAGATCATCCACCCCGGGTTGACAATCCGGGTCATCTGGCTCTGGTGGTGGCACCTCAGGTGGGAGGTTATAAGTTCACTAAGGTACTCATGGATGGAGGGAGTAGTATCAATATCCTTTATTATGAAACTTTCCATCCCATGGGGTTAACAGATAAAAATCTTAAACCATCCAATACGGTGTTCCATGGTGTGGTGCCTGGTAAGTCAGCATATCCTATTGGTAAGATAGCTCTGGAGGTGGCTTTTGGAGATGAGCATGACTCGAGATCGGAAACCTTGACCTTTGAAGTGGTGAAAATCAGCAGCCCGTATCATGCCCTATTTGGACGGCCAGCTTATGCTAAGTTTATGGCACGGCCTTGTTATGTCTATCTGCAGCTCAAGATGCCGGGTCACAAGGGAACCATAACTGTGCATGGGAGCCGCAAGATTGCTCTGGAGTGTGAACAAGGTGATGCGGCTTATGCTGAGTCGGTTTGTGTAACAGAAGAGTTGAAGTTTTACAAGGACAATGTTGATCCGTCAGATATGACTTCGTTGAAGAAACAAACTACAGAGCATGATCCGGCCCTGAAGTTTAAATCGGCTGATGAGACTAAGCTTGTTGACTTCGTGCCTGGCGATTCGTCCAAGCAGTTTAGCATCAGCGCTAACTTGGATCTGAAATAGGAAAGCGCGCTCATCGAGTTCATCCGTGAGAATCGGGACATCTTTGCATGGAAGCCTTCTGACATGCCAGGTGTACCGAGAGAACTCGCTGAGCACACTCTCAATGTTGATCCCAAGTATAAACCGGTCAAGCAGTTTCTCCGCCGGTTTAATGAAGAAAGGCGCAAAGCTATTGGAGAAGAGGTAGTCAGGCTCTTGGCGGCTGGATTTATCGTTGAAATATTCCATCCTGAGTGGTTGGCTAATCCGGTACTGGTCCTCAAGAAGAATGGCACTTGGCGTATGTGTGTGGATTACACAGACCTCAACAAAGCTTGTCCAGCAAATCCTTTTGCCCTTCCCCGTATTGACCAAATTATTGATGCTACAGTGGGTTGCGAGCGTTTAAGCTTTTTGGATGCATATTCTGGTTATCATCAGATCAAAATGGCAGTTAAGGACCAGGAGAAGACAACCTTCATAACTCCCTTTGGAGCCTTCTGCTATGTGTCCATGCCCTTTGGGCTCAAGAGTGCCCAGGCGACTTATCAACAGTGTGTGCAGAATTGTCTGCATAAACAGATCGGCCGCAATGTTCACGCCTATGTGGATGATATTGTGGTAAAATCAAGGAAGAAGGAGACATTGATTAATGACTTGAAAGAAACCTTTGATAACCTGCGGGTTTATAAAATGATGCTTAATCCGGCCAAGTGTGTCTTTGGTGTACCTGCAGGCAAGCTGTTGGGCTTTTTGGTGTCTAACAGGGGCATTGAAGCTAATCCGGAAAAGATCAAAGCCATCACCTCCTTGGCTAAACCGAAGTGTATCAATGATGTTCAACGCCTGGCAGGCCGGATTGCCGCGTTGAGCCGGTTTGTCAGTCGCCTTGGCGAGAAGGCCATCCCTTTATATCAGATGTTGAAGAAAATGGATAACTTCATCTGGAGTGACGCCGCTAATGAAGCATTTGAGAACTTAAAGCAGCAGCTGGCTAATCCGCCGATTCTCGCTACTCCAGTGGACAAAGAACCATTGTTGCTATATGTGGCAGCTAATGCTCGGGCTGTTAGTGTGGCTATTGTGGTGGAGCACAAGGAGGCAGGAAAGGAATATCCGGTTCAGCAGCTGGTTTACTATATCAGTGAGGTACTTATTGAGTCCAAGCAGAGGTACCCGCACTGGCAAAAATTGGTGTATGGGGTTTTCATGGCAAGCCGGAAGCTTAAGCAGTATTTCCAAGGTCATCCCATCACGGTGGTCAGCTCCACTCCTTTGGGGGATATAATCCAGAACAGGGAAGCAACCGGTCGGATTGCTAAGTGGGCTATCGAGCTTGGGCGTCCCGGGTTGAAATACATACCCCGAACGGCGATCAAATCTCAGGCACTTGTGGATTTCATCAATGATTGGATAGAATTACAAGAGCCAGAGGAGAAGCCGGATCACACTTATTGGACTATTCATTTCGATGGGTCCAGGCAATTGGAGGGCTCGGGGGCCGGAGTCGTATTAACTTCGCCACGAGGTGATAAGTTTTGTTATGTTCTCCGTTTAATGTTCCCATGCACTAACAATGCAGCTGAATACGAGGCTTTACTCCATGGTCTTCGGATGGCTAAGGAGATGAACCTAAGCCGAGTTAAGTGCTTCGGTGACTCGGATCTGGTGGCTCAACAAGTGTCCGGCACTTGGGATTCCAAGGACCCACTAATGGCAGCATATCGTCGTGAGGTGGATATTGTTGCAGGTCACTTTAAAGGTTATCAGGTGGATCATGTGGACCGGCGGAAGAATGAAGCGGCGGACGCTTTAAGCCGCCTGGGTTCCCAACGTAAACCGGTTCCACCTAATGTCTTCCTGGATGTTTTGCATAATCCGTCCGTCAAGCTCCCTGGTGAAGAGGATTTGGCTGTTCCTGATCTGGAGGCTCAGTTGGTGGCGGCTCTTCATGTTATCCCGGATTGGACGGCTCCATATCTGGCGTATATAAACCGGGCGAGTTACCAGAGGATGAAACTTTGGCCAGGCCGATAACCCGGCGGTCCAAGTCCATGACTATTATCAATGGAGAGTTACATCATTGCAGTGTGACAGGGGCGTTTCAACGCTGTGTGTCTCCTGAGGAAGGCCGTGAAATTTTGCGTGAGATCCACGAAGGAGATTGTGGTCACCACGCCGGTTCAAAATCTTTGGTGGCCAAGGCGTTTCGTCACGGTTTCTATTGGTTGACAGCTCATGCTGATGACGAGGACTTGGTCAAAAGATGTGATGGCTGTCAGAAATTCTCAAGGCGCGCTCATGTACCAGCTCAAGAATTGAGGATGATTCCAATCACCTGGCCGTTTGCAACTTGGGGGCTGGATATGGTTGGGCCTTTCAAGAGGTCCAAGGACAAGAAGACCCACCTTTTGGTGGTGGTTGATAAGTTTACGAAGTGGGTGGAGGCAGAGCCAGTTAGTAAGTGTGACGTAGCCATGGCGGTTCAATTCATAAAAAAGGTGATCTTCCGGTTTGGCTTTCCACACAGCATTATAACAGACAATGGTACCAATCTGTCAAAGGGTGCCATGAAGGAGTTCTGTGAACGTGAGCACATCCGGCTTGACGTGTCATCAGTGGCTCACCCCCAGTCCAATGGTCAAGCAGAGAGGGCCAATCAAGAGATCTTGAGAGGTATCAAACCCCGGCTTATGGTTCCTTTGCAACGGACGCCGGGTGTTGGGTTGAGGAGTTACCTTCTGTGTTGTGGAGCATCAATACCACACCCAACAGGTCGACAGGGTACACACCATTCTTCATGGTTTATGGAGCGGAAGCAGTTCTTCCTAGTGACATCCGTCATGACTCGCCTCGTGTAGCGGCATATGTTGAAGCTGACAACAAGAAAGCACGCACTACAAAAAAAGACACATCCGTGACATTTTGGGCCGAACGAATTTTTTTTCTGTCATACATATGACACTTCTATGACGATAATTGTGACAAAACCCGGTATCATCATAGATGTGGTGGGCTCCTACTTCTATGACAAAAAATCATGACAGAAAATGGGCTTTTTCGTCCTGGGCGGGCCGGAGACGCAGCTGCATGACATTCTTTGGGCCGTCCATGACAGAAAAAACCGTGGTAGAAGCGAGGGGGAGGAAAATTTCGGGGAGTTCCCGGTTACGGCGGGAGGTCGGGGGCCGAGCGATGCGCGTTTCTCTCATACACGTACGCGCGTGTGTGCGAGGCGTTGGCTCTAACTGAACCGGAGCGAGGCGTTGGGCTCTAACTGAACCAGAGCGATTGCACTGCAGGCTACACGTTACTGAACCCGAGCGATCGATCGATGGCTGTTAACTGAACCCGATCGAG
>NC_057799.1:303871670-303880074 GCF_018294505.1 Triticum aestivum
AGGGCTGGATGAACAGTAGATGGTGGAGGGGTGGCCGTGGAGGGGTGGTTGAACAGGACCCCGTGGTGTAGAGGGTTGGATGAACAGTAGATGGTGGATGGGTGCCCATGGAGGGGTGGTTGAACAGTAGCCGGTGGAGTAGCACGCGGTGGAGGCTGGATGAACAGGAGCCCGTGGAGGCTGGAGGAGGTCGACGGTAGCCCGTGGAGGCTGGAGGAGGTCGACGGTGGAGATGAACAGTATCCCGTGGAGTCTCGCTTTGCGGTATCCCACACCCCTCCCAATGAACAGGACCCCCGTTTCGACCGTAGGAGGTCTGTTCCGTCCGTTTTGCGGTACGCCACACCCCTCCCGATCAACAGGACCCCCGTTTCGACCGTAGGAGGCCCGTTTCCTCCGTTTTGCGGTATGCCACACCCCTCCCGATCAACAGGACCCCGTTCCGAACGTAGGAGGTCCGTTTCCTCCGTTTTGCGGTACGCCAGGCCTCGTTTCCATCGTCTGTTCCGTCCAAGCCCTCCCGATGAACACGACCGCGCATTCCGTTCCGACCCAGCCGGTTGGCTCCCACGCGTTCCGTTGCCTCCCGATGAAGACGAAGCATTCCGTTGCCTCCCCATGAACACGACGCATTCCGTTGCCTCCCCATGAACACGACGCATTATGTTGCCTCCCCATGAACACGACGACGGCATTGTTTCTCCGTTCCGACCCAGCCATGTACACGAGCCCTGGCCGTACGTATGCGCGAGTAGGCGTTCGAGACCCCGCCCGTATGTACACATACGTGGCCGTATTTTCTTTCTTGCACCCTGGCCGCTGTACGTACGTGTACATGCTACGTGCGCGCCTCTACTACGACACGTGCGCACCTCTACATCGACCAGTATGTATGTACACATTCGCGACCAGAATGGCAATGCTACGTACGCTTCGACCAGGTGGGTCCCGAGTGTCAGGCACTTCCTTGCCTGCGAAGATGTAGCTAGTGGGTCCCAACAGTCGGGGGGCGAATCGTGTTTTTTTTACCCGGACGCACTTCCTTGCGTGCGAAGATGTAGCCGGTGGGTCCCAGCAGTCAGGGGGCGAATCGTTTTTTTGCCCGGACGCACTTCCTTGCATGCGAAGGTGTAGCTGGTGGGTCCCAGCAGTCAGGGGGCGAATCGTTTTTTTTTGCCTGAAATCATTGACCAGGTGGGTCCCAGCACCCTACTTCATTATTTTGCGCGTACAGTCCACGGCCGATGGATGTCGTTCGTTGACCATGTTGACCAGGCCGCGCCGAGAGCACCATGGCGGTGGACGACGGCGAGGCCTAGGAAGGGAAGGACACAGAGCCGGGGAAGACTCGGCAATGGTTGCCTACGCGGTGTGGAGTACGAGGGTTTACTGGTCCGGCTACCGTCGCCGGAAAATAACAGGAGGTGTGGGTGAGTAGAGGAATGGCCTGGCCAACAATGAAGTAGGGTGGGGCGGTGCGGCCTGTGCGGCAGCACAGCCGGCCACGGGAGGCGGGAGCAGGCAGTCCCACCGGAGCTGGTTTGGGCGGCTGGAGCAAGAAGATCAGATATTGAAGAAGCAGCACGGCCGTTGGATTAACATCCAACGGTCACTGCTGCTAGAATCGTTTGTGGACTAAGTTGACAAAGCCAAAGTACACGTCAACCAAGTAGACCCACAAGTTAGCCTCCAAATCTGTCCCAAACAGCATACAACCCAAAATTTCTAGCCAGATTCAAATTAATTTTAAATCTAAATATACCTTAATTTAAATTCAATGAAATTTTACCCGCACAAAAACAATGAAATTTAAAATATCAAAATCCGAAAGAAAATAGTATTTTGGAACTAATTGCCTGTTTGCTGTATTTTTTCATTTTACAGCCCATTTATTATTACTTATAGCCCATTTCTTATTACTTATAGCCCATTTTCTAGGCAAAATGCATCCCTCCTCGTCTTGAAAGATTTCCGGCCCAGCAGGGCGTAGAAAAGCAAGTAGGCCTATGTTGGTTATTCTGCAAAAAACAAAATAGCTGGCTAGCCATTTTCAGAAAGGAAAAAAACAAACTGGGCTGGTCATGTGCTAAACATATGAAATAAAAACCTGGGCTAGATGGGCCATGGGTCCCGCACAACCCAGGTGATACCCTTCTCCGTCCCGAAAAAACAAAATTACTGCGCGCGCTGCTGGGTCCCTACTGTCATCCTCACCATGTACAGTCATCTCCTTATTCCTCTCGGTTATTAACCATGTTGACAACACCGGAGGGCGGCGCCGCAGCGATGAGCGAACCAAGGCGGAGGACGATGGTGAGGCCTCGGACGGGAATGAACAGGAGCCGGGGAAGATCACAGCCAGTCGTGGGAGGCGGGAGCAGGCGGTCCCGCCGGCGCTGGTTTGGCTTTGGCGGCTCGAGGAAGAAGAGACTGAAGAAACACGACAGACGTTGAATGTCAATCCAACGGTCAAGGTTGGCACAATCGTTTGTTGACTAAGCGGACACCAAGTAGCATACTTTTTTATATATAGGAAGAAAACTACGAGGAAAACGCGTTCGTCTACCGTCCTCCTCACAGGGAACGTTGGCCACATAAGTGACTAGCACCCTTGGTTTTCAACCGAGAGGTCTTGGGTTCGAGTCCCAGGAACTCTCAATTTTGTCCTGCTTCCTTCCTCGCAAAAAAAGGGAAAGAAAATCAAAGACTTGGGAAGGCGTACAGAAAAAGCTAGTGTACCAGTAAAGAGGCGTTGCCGAGTTTTAGAAAAAAGAAAGACGTGCTCCTGTAGCTGGTTCGAATCCAAACCTAGACTATGACTATATATGGTACTATGCTACTCTGCAAGTAATGAAACTGACATATCCAACGTTCGCTTCTCCTCTTCTGTACTTACTCTGCCTAGCATCAGAAGCTCTGGCCGCAGCAACCATGTCCGCTGGCTGCTCGTCCACCTGCTCTTCAGCAGGCAACAACCAGATATGCGCCAAGTCGCCACCCGTACCATCGCATGTGGGTCTCATCACACCCCCGCCGGCACGCGCACCGCAGCCGATTGCTCATCGCAACCCGCTGCCATTGGTGTGGTGCCACTGCTGCAAATCACGCAGAGTCATCTGTCGCGTCTCAACCACAATCCGCAACCCTGGCTGAGTCTTCTACAAATGCCCGAATCATGGGGTAATAATATGTTCAAGTGTTGTTCTGCTGCTTTCAGTTGCTGATTTTTTTAAAAGTTTGGTTGATGATCTTCCAATTTGATTCGTGCAGAAAAGGGAAGATTTGTGTGATTTGTATTTCTGGGAAGTTGCTGATGTGGGGGAATGCAACTACGCTGATTATTTGGTTAGCCGAGGAATCCCAATACCAGCAGGTTGGGGTGTTGGACAAGTAACTGAAGGAACGGCAGAAGAGGAAGATGCAGAGCAGAAGGTTAAAGATGCAGTTCCTCTGATCATGGCCAAGCAACAGCTGCTGAACGGCCTTGACAGCAATGAGGAGATGAAAGAGCTTGTGAAGATAATGGGCAAAATCGATGTGCTCTGTAGGATGATTGTCTCTTTATTTGCAGTGTATGTAGCACTCGTGATGTATTCAGTGGCTACGACATGAGCACTTTGCTGAAACTAGTAATGAATGAAACCTGTGTAGCAGGCTAGGCGTAGTGTTGTGAGCATCTAATGATTTCTATTAATGGAAATCAGGGGGTATCCCCTTTTGCTCATATAAATAAATAAATAGCAGAGGCCCTGTCGGTTCAGCTTTGTTCTCATTCGAAGATGTCGAGCAAATTGCAGTCCAACAGCAAACTATGTCATCAAATTCAAGTTTCACAGCCAAATATGAGTACAACTAAACAACAATGTCATCATGTTTTAGTTGTCATACAATCACCAAACACAAATCAGCATACATAACAAGTGATGTTCTCACAGCAAAATACTAAACAACATGTTCATCAGGTTTCAGTTGTCATAGCAAACACAATTTCACATAGTAGATAAAAAAACATCTTCTGACAGGCAAATACGACAAAAGCAAGGTAATCATCATCCGTAGCAGCAGCGTCAGCATCTTCGCCATGTGTATTAGTCTGAATCATAATTCCCCACGGTGTCATCTTCTTCTTCGTCCTCGAATGTTGGCTTCTTCTAGATCAACTCTTGTATGTCCACAGCACGAAAGGCAATCTTTTCGCCGGCGTCATTGACGTGATGGTTCTCAAAGATATTAGGAACATGTGTGTTATCTTGTACATCAGGAGCTGTGTAAGCATCATCTTGTTGTGCAACTTCATTAGACGAATTCCTCTGCTCAAACCTTTGCAATACTCTCCAGTCATCGCTACGTGCAAATGTGTCTTCCAAGAAAAATATCTGTGTTGCTTGATTTGCCAAAATAAAAGGCTCGTTGGTCTCGTACGCCGCCTTGACATTGATGGATTTGAAATAATCATCAGCTCTGGGTTTTGCGATCCTGGAAAACAGGTTATACCAACGACAGCACAACAGAACCACACACCGATGATTCTCGAAACTGGAGATATACTGCAACTGAACAATGTCTGTTATGTTAGCATACATTTCAGTTGTCTCTTTGTCATACGTATCCGTGCTCATGATGGCACTGTTTGTGTCTTCCTGCCTTCGTCTCGTGCAAGGGTGTTGTAGTGCACATCTCCAACAACGCAAGATTCATAATGTCTTACCCGAGTATCAGGACCCATTGCTAGTGAGTAAAGGGCATCATCAACTGCCTGTCCATCCTCCCACATCTTCTTAACCTATGGTTAGAAAATAGACAAGCTGATCATCTTATGTACTCAATATATTAAAAAAACTGACAGTGCACTTCAAAAGCTTACATGGTTCTTGAACCATTTCGCAAATCCTGCCATAACCAGTTTGTCAATGTTTCTTGGATTTTGCGGCAGTAACTCCTCTTTGTAGATGCTGCACAACATAGTGATCGCGTCAAACATCTAAATATATAAGAATGTGCTGCAAGTTTAGTAGATTATGATGTATAAGCTGCAGTACTGCACTTACTTGATATAAGGTAGTATCTCAGGACAGTTATTCAACACATACCAAACCATTTTGTCCAAATCTTTAGGTTTGTCCTCTTGTCGACTCTTCCCTGTAACTCGAACAGAATAATCGAAAACATTGAGCCCGGGATTGTCTTCACCCACCTCTTTGCTAAGCTGATCAGTTGTTTCAATGTATTTTGAGCAGAATGTCAACGCTTCTGTAGCAATGTAGGCCTCTGCAATGGAACCCTTGGGTCTAGCTCTGTTCATAACATAGCCCTTGAAAGTGCCTAGCCGCCTTTCAATAGGGTACATCTAGCCATACTGTACTGGACCTCTAAGTAGTGCCTCATCAGGTAGATGAACAGCCAAATGCACCATCACATCAAAGAAGGCTGGAGGATATATCTTCTCAAGGTCACATAGGATAGTTGGTATCTTGTCTCTAAGACGCTCCAAAGCATCTATCCTGATATTCCTACTGCAGAGTTCCTGAAGAATTGTCCCAACTCTGCAACTGCTCTGTATAAGTCAGGGCGGCCCAATCCTCTAAGGATAACAGGTAAAACCCTTTGAAGTAGGACGTGGCAGTCATGAGTTTTCAACCCTTGTACCTTGTTTCCATCTGCACTGACTCTCCTTTCAGGGTTGGAAGCAAATCCATGTGGGAATCTCACACGTGACAGGACCTCGCAGAATTCTTTTCTTTTTACCTTGTCCAAGACGTACACAGCTGGTGCCATATCCCGTGGTTTGCCTTCATTTTGCACTTGCAAATCCTTTCTGATACCCAGGTGTGTCAAATCAATCCTAGATTTTAAGGTATCTTTCGTCTTGCCTTCAATATTAAGAAGTGTGCCGATAATGCTGTCACATATATTTTTCTCGATGTGCATCACATCAAGATTATGCCGTAGATCCAAATCTTTCCAATACTCCAAGTCCCACAAAGTGGACCTGCGGGTAAACAATAATCTCTCTTCTACCCTACCACGCTTCCTTTTCCCGCTACCATTACCAGGATGGTTTCCTGGTGTAATATGCCTGACCTTCTCTAATTCCACTTGCAACTCATCGGCGGTGAGCCTATTTGGCGCATCACGGTTTTCATGCTTTGCATTGAACACATGTCTTCGGTATTTTCTAGGATGCGGCTTGTCCTTGGCAAGGAAACGGCAGTGTCCAATGTAACAGATCTTGCTAAGTATTGCGTATGACAGCGGATTCCTGTCACAGCGAACACATGCATTGTAACCATGTGTCGTTCGCCCTGACATAGTGCCCAAAGCCGGATAATCATGGATGCACCAAATTATAATAGCACGCAGAAAGAAATCAGCTGGTGGGCTGCTATATAGGTCTCGAGTGAGAACACCCTTCCATAGCTGTTGAAGTTCATCCACAAGAGGCTCCATGAACAAATCAAAATCCTTTCCAGGACTTTTTGGACCTGGGATGAGCAAGGCCATCATGTAGATTGATTCTTTGGTGCAGACATTTGGAGGCATGTTGTAAGGGATAATAAGCACTGGCCACATGCTATATGTGGCGCTCTGGTCGCCAAATGGGTTAAATCCATCTGAAGCTAAGCCAAGTCTAATGTTTCTCGGGTCAGTAACAAACTCTTTGTGTTTATCATTGAAGCTTTTCCACTCACTACCATGAGATGGATGGCTCATTACATTCTGATCTCTGTACTCCTGGTTCCTAGAATGCCACAGTACATCCTCTCTTGTTTCAGCATCATGAAACAACCTCTGCAATCTTGGTGTAATTGGAAAATGTCTCAGAACATTATGAGGAATCCTCTTCACAGCATTGCCATCTTTCCATCTTGATGATTTGCATTTCGAGCATTCACTTAAGTTGGCATAATCCTTTCGGAACAGAACACAATTATTCTTACAAACATGGATCATATCATGTCCAATTCCAACTGCACGAAAGAAATTCTTCATTTTACTGTAGGTGTGTGGCAGCTCGGACGCATCTGGGAAAGATTTGCGGAAAGCGGCCAACATCGCATCGAGTGATTTGTTGGTCATCCGCTCAGATGTCTTCACCTGAAGAAAGGTGACCATAGCTGAGAATACTGACAGCTTATTTCCTGGGGTGACAGCAACGTTGCATTGTTCCAACATGCGGGCCCACCATTTTTCTTCTACAGGTGAAAGTTCACGGAATGCACGAGCATTTCGTAGCATTGTTTCAATGTTGGTCAAACTCACTGGCTCCGCCACCACCACCACCTCCTCCTCTTCCACCTAAGCATCAGGAAAATCAAGATGGTGGTCTGCTGCTTCCACGTAGTCAATAACATTGACGTTCACAGCTTCACCATGATGAACCCACCTAGTATATGTGACCGACATCCCATACAAGTGTAGATGATTTTGCACAGTTGACTGGGGTCTTGTAACTGAATTCATACAACTGTTACACGGGCAGAGCACATCCGATTTTGGACCACCGTACTCAGCTCTGATAAAGTTCATGAAGTTTTCAACCCCCTCGACATATGCAGCGGAGAATCTTCGAGCAGAAGTTATCCAAGTCCCGTCCATCTGTTAGACATACAAATTAGTTCTTCTACTAGATATTACAGGAAAAACATATATGCTTTTTTATGAAGTCCAGAAAAAATACCTAGGTCGATGTCTAAAGCTATGGCAAGATATTTGGACGAGCAGATCTAAGTAACGAAATATATGTAAAGCTAATTCAGCAAACAGATTTGAGTGCCAAACTATGGCAGGCTGTTTCAGCAGTCAATGAGGCCGAGCACACAGCCATCGAACTATCGAAGGCCATCGCAGCAAAAAATATCGAGTATAAAACGGTGTAGAGCTATTTCACCTAACAGATTGGCTACTAGACCATGGCAATCTACGTCACAATAAATATATGGCAGGATATTTTAGCAACTAATCGGCCTTGGCATGCCATCTCAGCTAAGCAGATTGAGTGCAGAACAGGGCAAGGAAGCTTCTTAAGCAGAGCATATTGACAGTAAACTACTTCGACAAACAGTGAGATTAACAGCGACTATCAGCTAACATTCAGCGCTACACCGACATGAACGGGGCCTCAGTCTAGAATGCGCGTACCGTGGGAGAAGTTGACTGCCGTGCGTCTCCACACGAACGTCGCCAGCGGTGGCGGCGCTGACCGCCGTGCGCCTCCACAAGAACGTAGCCAGAGGTGGCGGCGCGGCTAGAGGACGGCAGTCTACGAGAGCGTACTGTGGGAGCGAGAGGATCGCCGAACCGCGGCGCCGACGTATCGGCGCGGCGGGGAGGGCGGCTTTGGCGGAGCGAATGGAGTGGACGGGGACAGGGGGAGGGGGTTTGGGGAATATTATTGGCTAGTTGG
>NC_057799.1:303880202-303913747 GCF_018294505.1 Triticum aestivum
ATTTTTGCGCGGTGGGCGGGGGGAGTTTGGCGCATGGTCGGTTTCTCCAAGTGCAGTCCCACGTGTCAGTGAAGAGGCAAGCCGAAGCGCGTTCCGTTTGAGTGAGCCGTGTGCAGGACCGAACGTGTGTGGGGTGCAATGCGGCCGCGACAGGAGTGATGTGAGTGTATCGCCTTTTTTCCTTTTAAACTAGGTGCTTCGCCCCCTCAAAAAAAAATTTGGTGCTTCGCGCGATCCATCGATACTACTACTAGTAATCCGGTAATCCCGACTAAAACGGCGCGGCCGGGTCTTTTCCCGCGCGATATGCTGGGAGGTTGGCTTAGTTGGGTTTTTTAGGACGAGTAATGCTACACCTACGTAATCCCAGTTACGTAATTAACGTTATGTGAAACGTGTAAGCTGTTGATTGTAGATTGGGGGGAGGGAGGGGCCCACCACCATGAAAATCAGGGGAGGAGAGAGAGAGGCAATTTACGTTAACCCTTTCGTAGGTTCCCGTAGATGTAGAAAGTGTGAAATGCGTGAATGTGTAGTGGACGTACTATTGGAGTGCCTAAGATAATTTGTGTATGTATAGACCCTATGTGTTTATTTTACTTCGCATGTTAGATTTGTCTCGGTTCAATAAAAAGCAGAGTTGGTGATGATGGTGTGCCTGTCATCCTGCAATATAGGCCGTCCGATCTATATCTAACGGATAGGAAGGAAACTATGACAATTTACCCGCACTCCTCTCCACATTTGCAGATAAGGCTTTCCCTCGTTCATCCTTTTCTCCCACAAGATCTTGATCTTCCGTGCAACGCACGGGCATCTTGCTAGTACTCCTACAATATGTATATTATTGTGAAAGTTCATATACACCAGCCGAGATTAATGCAAACACAGCAGATTTTCATTACATTTCGAACTTTTAGAGGACAGAAAAATAAAAGAAACCCGACCCTAAACCTATTCTACGGCGGCGACCGACGTCCTCCATCTGCGATCTCTATGTACGGGGGCGGGGTTCAAGACCCGTGAAGTGAAGGTGCGGTCTCCGGCGGGGAAGAGTAGAACACGGGATACGGACCGGCCAGTTGGCACACCATGCCCTGCTGCCTCCCATGCCCTACTCATCCTCGGAGGAGTCCCCGACCTCGGCGGTGCCGGACGTTGGACGGCGGCAAGTAGGACGCGTGGCTGACGGTGCTCCCGTCGTCGGCCGCCAGCGTGGCCACCGCTTGTGTGGTCGCGTCCGCGTCTGGCTACGCCGCTATTGCGTCGCAAGAGGCGACTTGAGAAAGGGCGGCGACCTCGAGCTTCATCCCCGAAGACAAGCTCTCCCGCAGATCATTCGCACTTGCGGTCATGGCGGATGTGGTGCCAGGTAGGAGGACGATGCGCTATGGTGTGGAGGTTAGCTGGGCGCTGCCGCTTTAAGTAGCGCATTCCGGTGAGGCCAAGCGTCCGGGTGCGTCATTAAGTCGCCGGAGTTGGTTCCTCGGGCACCGAGCCTCTTAACGACGACATACGAACGGACGACACGAATGCGGGCAGCTGGCGCTGGCTGGGAACGCACCACGCGACGGCGCGAGGGACGAGGGTTTTGGTGTGCCAGGGTAGTCAGCTGCGGTCGTGGCAACGTTGGAGATGCCCTTTGCTCACATGCGATCCCCGCATGTCATTGAAAAAGCAAGACGACCCGGCATGGTCTCAGGTCCAGAGGATGCAGTTGGCCGCGCTACACCACTCCGCGGACGCGTTGTGGCGCCCCGTGTATCCTCGACGAGCCGGGTGTTGGGGTGTGTTTGGATTGTGGCCAAAGTGCACCTTACCAAAATTTTGGTCATGACCCAAAGATTGGTC
The DNA here is from genome assembly GCF_018294505.1 of Triticum aestivum. Lineage (NCBI taxonomy): Eukaryota > Viridiplantae > Streptophyta > Magnoliopsida > Poales > Poaceae > Triticum > Triticum aestivum. Next base: position 303,882,054 of record NC_057799.1, read on the forward strand.
TTTGTTTGGGTGGTTGCCATTTTTTTGGCATGCCAATGAACTCTAGCCAACTCTAGTCCATTTTTCTTGCCAATGTCGCCAAATCATGGGCAACCAATACCTCAACCAAAATTTTGGTCATGACCCAAAGATTGGTCTTTGTTTGGATGGTTGCCATTTCTTTGGCATGCCAATGAACTCTAGCCAACTCTAGTTCATTTTTCTTGCCAATGTCGGCCAAATCATGCGCAACCAATACCTCAACCAAAATTTTGGCTACCCAATGCTTTGATTGGGCAACCTTGGGCAGAAACCAAACATACCATTGGTCGTGCCACAGCACTAACGCCACCCTCGGCACACTGAAACCGACCGTGTCTAGCGACGATATGAGCGTGTCGCTCACCGCGGTCGCCGTGTCCAGAGGCGGTGCTGGAGCTGCGCCCCGTTGTTGGCCCCAACGACCCACATGAACGGTTGTCGGTGGCGAGGAGGTCGTGGGCCAACTCCTCCGTTGGACTAGTCTGCGCTACGTCGTCCCGACGGGTGTGCCCCACATGTCGGTTTCCCTGTTTTCCCGGCCATATTCGAGCGTCAGTGCTCCGCGTTGCGCATTAGGCCTTTCACTATGTAGGCCAAGCGAGATAACTTATTGTTTATTTGAGCCATTCAAGTATAATCATGTGGCGTTTGCTTATTTCTCATTCCTCTCCAACCCTCTTCTCCATCGATCATGTCGCCCTCCAGTCGAGTCCATCCTCCCGCATGCCTCATTTGAACATTCCGCCGAGTATCATTCGCATGTACCCACCCTAGTCCTCTTTCAATAGATCTCCGGACCCCGAGATGAAATCGAGAGGGAACAAGTGGGGGCACGTGATACCTAAGGCGGATTCAAAATTTAGAACCGGTTATCATAGCATCCCCAAATCATATATAAAGGGTATTCAATGTTCGTTTTGTTTTTGAACGTACAATATACTCCCCCTATCCTTTCTAGTTTACATATAAGTTTTATGTGTAGTCAAAGTATCTCTACTTTGATCAAAAAGGTATCAACATTCAACAACGCCCAATCAATATTGTTAGATTCGTACGTACTCCTAGATTTGTACTCGAGATGGTTTCCAATTTGACTATTGACAAGATTAATAGTACATGAGATGTATAATGTGAAAATTATATCATTGGAAACTCCTTTCACATACGAATTTGACCGTATGCTTTGTGTAAGTTGCATGTCATATATTATTACTCTAACATTTGGTCAAAGTTAGCCTCGAAAAATGCATTAGACCCTGTATGCTTTGTGTAAGTTGCATGTCATATATTATTACTCTAACATTTGTGTAAGTTGCATGTCATATATTATTACTCTAACATTTGGTCAAAGTAGTATAGTGGAAGTGGATCCTTTGACGTAGGTATCCCTGCCTTACCCTCCCTTTCGGTCACTTACTGGCGGACCCCATGCTTGCTAGGCCCCGCATGTCAGTTACTCAATGGGTTCGGCCACGTCAGGGGATCCTCATCCGTAGTATACTCCCTCTGTTTTTATTTACTCCGCATAAAATGGAGGGAGTGGTGGTATAATAAATGACGCGGGCGGGGGAGGGGAGGGACGTCGGTTTGCTCTCAACTGCGGTCCCACAAGCGAGCGAAAACGCAAGACGAAGCGCGTTCCATTCGGTGAGCGACGTGGAGGGTTCAGCGTGCCGGGCTGCAATGCGAACGCGACAAGAGCGATGTACAGTCAAAACAAGCCATGGTGCGCCGCAAGATCACTTACTACAAGATGCTGACGCCGGAGCGCCGCGCAGAAATCGCGGCGGCGGTCGTCGCCACAGACCTCCGTTCCCAAGCTCGCTTTGCGGCCGGCCAATCCCCGAGTTCTCTGGAGCCAAGCTACGAGGAGGAGGAAGCCGATCCAATGTTCATGGCGGAGGTCGCGGTGCAGAAGGCCCCCGATGGGTATGAGACGATGGACGTCGACTTCGTGCCGGCGTCCGAGTCCCCCATGGTGCAGGCGGACCAGCGGTTCAACATGGCGATACTAAAGGAGGACCAGGAGGCAGAAGCTCAACTCGACGCGGAGCGCGCGCATGCCGCTGCCATGGAGGCTCTCCTGCAGGCGGAACCGGATGTCGTGGATGCGAACCGGGCGGCGGAGGCTCAACTTGAGGCGGAACACGCGGATGCCGCTGCCATCAAGGCCCTCATGCAGGCGGAACCGGAAGTCCTGGACTTGAACCGGGTGGCAGAGGCTCGACTCGATGCAGAACGTGCGGATGCCGCTCTCATCGACGCCCTCCTGCAGGCGGGACCGGACGTCCTGGACTTGAAGCGGGCGGCGGAGGCTCGACTCGACGCGGAGCGCGCGGATGCCGCTGCCATCGAGGCCCTCCTGCAGGCGGAACCGGACGTCCTCGACTTGAACCGGGCTGTGCTCTCGTCCGTGCAGAGCGCCCGCACGCTCCGCTTGAACGAGTAGCTGGAGGCCGAGGACAACCACGGTGCGGAGACACACGTCGGCAGCGACAGCTGGTTCGCGTCGGCAACCAAAGACGACGAGGCCGTCTCTTTCCGCAAGCAGTGATAGTTTTTCTTTATATTGTTGTTTTTATGGATCTTTTGCTGTGTAAAAACATATATTTGTTATGCAAGTCGCCTGACTTGGGTCAGTCTACCATTTCAGGCGGTTGGATGAATATCCTAGGTCTCCTAACCCTTCTTTCCTTCTTCCTCACCTCTTCTTCTTCCCCAACAGACCACCGCACGGGTCGTACGGATACTCCCCAACATGCGGTTGGATAAACATACTCTATGAACGAAAATTATGTGTCAGCGATAGGATGGCTGAGTTTGGTTTGTTCACATGCGACATCACATGTCAGTGAGGGTGCATTCCCTTGGTTGGCTTTGCGGCGTGCAGGAGCGACTGTGTGAGGGTGCGGTGCGACCGCGGCGTGAAGGAGCGACTGTGTGAGGGTGCGGTGCGACCGCGACAGCCATGCGCAAGTGTACCTCCTTCTCATTTTGAAAACTTTAGGCAAGCTTGGCAAAAATGTGTGGCGAAGTTTGGCAATGCAAGGCCTAGACCCAAACAGGATAAGTACGTACGTACTAGGAGTACTAGTGTTAAAAAAGAAAGGCGGGGTTTTCCTTCGCGGGATTTAATCGATACAAATCCTCGTTTCACGTGTTAATTAATGGGTATTTTTTTTCTCCAAAGACCAAAGAGCTAACCATCTCACTCCTCATCGCTTGATTAATGCAGCGCCATGCAAACCAACCTTCTCACTTCCGCATGCATGCAGGGGATATTAATGTCCTTGGTTGCTAACCCCATCAGTTTTGCCTCGATTAGTGTTAGTGGCCCTTTGCAAATTGTAATTTCGATATACTGGCCTTGTGTAAAAAATAATGGAGGTAGTAACTATATTTGACTTCCTTCCCCATTGCGGTGACGTCAACGATATCTTTTTTTTGGTGGTTTGGCGAAGTGCGTTCGACGGAGAACACCATTGAGGGAGACCACGGTAAGTCGTTCGCAAGTGCCGCCTGCAAGCCGAGACAACCGCCTTATTTGCATCCAGGAAGTCCTTTACTAGTACTACTAGGAGTACTAGTGCGGTGAGATGGTTTCTCGAAGAAGACGATGGAGAAGCCGAGGCCGAGCAGTCCGTACCCGAGCCAGTTCAACCACGCCGTCCTGCGCCTCACCGCTGCCGCTCCAACTTCGCCACCCTCCACCGCACCGGAGTTGTTCCTGCTACGCCGTCCTTCGCCGCCTCGGATTTGCTTCCCCTCCGCCGACATACGGCCACGGCAACACAGTCAACAATTTGGCCATGGGTTCGTCCAAGCCTGCACCCTCCAGAACATCGGTTTCCCCGGTAAAAAGAAGAAGATCGGCGCGACATGTGGAGGTGACCACACCGGCAACCGAAAAAGGTACTCCTCTTCCCTTATTCGTGCAAATCTTACGTCTCTGCTTGCACGGTATTCATCCCATAGAAGACACTAGTTGACCGCTTCTTCTTGATACTAGATGTTCCTAGTAACTCGCGATGCACAAGGTTTCTCCTCATATACTATTTCACCTTAGCTAGAGGTCCGTCGCCCCCCCTGAATTTCAATTTCTGGCCAGTTGATTCCCAATTAACGGAAGCATTCCCCGGCGTAACAGGCGCTAGTACGCCTATTACGCCGGGGAAGCAGCGCCTTGGTGTTTATCTTAGGGGCGTGTGCGGCCTAGAGCTACTGGCGCCCGATCTGGAGGTCGGCCGGGATTAAAGGGATGGCCTGGGGGCGCTGCCAAGCACGGCGGTGGTGTGAGGTCGATGGGAGGGCGGGGCGGCGGAGGCAGGGGTCTGGGCCGGTGGTCGCTGGCGGTTCGAGAAAGATCGTCAACAGTGACTGGCGGGAGGTAGACGAAGGCCATCTGCCCGTTCCTTATAGATCGGACGGTTCATTAAAAAAATCGACTGACCTATTTATTTTCAGTCGACTGTTATCTTATATATGACCACATGTGGTGGTGTGCTGGAGGAGTACCTGCATTTCCTCTGATCATATATTACAAAATCATACGGAGTAGAATCTAATTTTGTTTGCTATGCAATGTTGTAGAGCTATCATATGTCTCCAGTCATTTATTTTTCAACCACCTGCTATCTGCTACTTTTACAGTGCACTAGTTCTGCACACACTTCACCCTTACTCTCACTATTGTGTTTTTATGCAAGGGTATTTCAGACTCTGCTGCCATGAGAGAAGCCAAAAAGAAAAGAGAGAAGTCACTCCAGCTTCGTATGCAGGTAGCCAAGACACGTTACAGCGCTATAAAGGGTGCAGTGTCAGCAGATGGAGACGATAAACGTAGCTCTAGAGTTGATGACCTCGCTCGCAATGAACCACCATCCCAGGTGCTTGCTTTAACTTCGCGGTGTCATATGTGGTTGCATGTTCCATATGGTGTCTAGCTTGTATTCGAAAGGCCGAAGTCGGTAAGATAAGGAAATAATTTTTTTTACATGAACCACCATCCCGTGAGCACCAGAAGACAAATAGCTAGTCAGGGCACTGGCCGAGCCAGTGACAAGCCCAGCAAAGATAGGCATCACCTGGAAGCCAACTAAAAAGCTGCGATGGTGGCGAAGCAGCCCGCCTCCCACCAGGCTCTCAGGTCCTAGATGATCATGCTCACCACTCCAGCCGGATGTCTAGCTTGTATTGCTTCCAATTTGGTTAAATTGCATCTGCTTAGCTTCACATTATACCTTTGAATATGACATACCTTTCTGTTTTTGGTACATACTAGTACATCTGTGTATTAACCATGTTCCTACATCAAACTAATGTTCTTGTGTATCCCTCATCAATCACTTATGACGAGGCAGGCAGGCAAGGGGACTACTCCTCATTTAAAGAATGCAGCGTCAGCCTCCCGACATGATTCTCAAGAAACAGAAATGCTAGATGAAGATAGTGAACGTAGCTCTGTAGTTGATTACAACATTTCCCCTACACTAGCATCACAGGTGCTTGCTCTAACTTGGCAGCGTGATATGTGGTTGCATGTTGCATATGGTGTCTAGATTGTAATTCTTCCAATCTGGTTAAACTGCATGTGCTAGTCTGGTTAGCTTATACATTATACTTGTTAATGTGACATGCCTTCCTGTATTTAGTACATAGTACATCTGTCTATTAAGCATGTCCTTACATAAAACTATTTTTTTGTATCCCGCATCAATCAACATGACGAGACACCTTTAGTATATGCAGTGCAATATTAGTTGCATCTTTCATATGATTTATAGCATGCGCTGCTTCTAATTTGTTGAAATTCCATTTATGATGGGATGCTTTTAACTTGGCAGAGTCATATTGGTTGCATCTTTCATGTGGTGTCTAGCTTGCATTGCTTCTTATTTGCTGGAATGGTTTCTGCTTAGTTTACACAAACAGTTGTGAACATGCCATGTCGTCCTGTTTTTCGTACATATTCCATCCTGGTATCATGTGTTTGCCTTACATCAAAGTAGTGATTGTCAGTATCATGCATGAATGAGTTCTGAAGAGAGAATTTTATTGCTTTTTCTTGTCGGTTTTACTTGACAATTCAAAATCAATAAAGCGGAAGGAAGTTAGCAAGGCAGCGGATAAAGGTGCTCCTTCCGAATGGAGGGCCTCTACAGTTTCTACTCCTCCACACCCCCAAGATGATTTCCAAGACAACACATGCATAGACACTCAACAAAGCTGTGTTTATGATGAGCACGTCTCCCCTAGTGCAGCATCACCGGTGCTCCCTCTAACTTGGCACTGTTATATGTGGTTGCATGTTATGTGTGATGTCTAGCTTGTATTGCTTCTAATTTTGTTGAATTCCATCTGCTTACTTTACACATTATACTTGAATATGACACGTGTTCCTGTTTCTAGAACATACAATATCTGTCTATCACACCATGTTCTTACATCAAATTACTACTGTTGTGTAACCTGCAACAATCACTTATCATAAGACACGTTTGACTTCGGAGTGTGATATAGGTTACATCTCACATTCTTTTCGAGCTTGTACTACTAATTTGTTGAAATGGCACTTATGACGAGACAGTTTTAACTTGGTAGAGTGATATTCGTTGCATCTTTCATATGGTGTCTAGCTTTCATTGCTTCTAATTTGTTGAAATGCCTTATCCTTAGTTTACACATCATAAGCTGTGAATATGCAATGCTGTGAATATGCAATGGCACTAATGACGAGAGACCTCTAACATGGTAGTGTGATGTTGTTTGCATCTTGCATATGATTTATTTCTTGTACTGCTTCACATTTGTTTAAACGCCATTTATGATGAGACACTGTTAACTTGGCAGAGCGATATTTGTAGCATCTTTCATATGGTGTCTACCTTCCATTGCATTGCTTCTAATTTGGTGAAATGTCTTCTTCTTAGTTTACACATCATAGTTCTGGTTATCTCTTCCGTCCTGTTTTTCATACATATTACATCCTCCTATCATGTGGTTGTCTAACATCAAAGTTCAGTTCGTCTGCATCACGCATCAATTTGTTCTGAAGAACTAAATTGTTATTCGTTTTTTCTTGTCGGCTTGACTTAACATGGCACAGAGAAAGAGGAAGAAACACAGAATGGCAGGGAATGAGAAGCGGATGAATCCTGTAGATTCTGCTGGTACTGATGGTGCAATAGAAGGTCAAAGTCCAGCGGAAAATTCTACAAACACGGCATCCCATGCTACACGAGTTGCAAAAAAAGCCAAACAGAAACAAATAGCTGCCACCAAACAAGTAGAGACATCCCTAGTTCTTGCAACACCTACCACAGTACTACCAGCTGCAGGACTTACTCGTGCGTCAACTGAGCTAGCAGCATGTTCCCAAGCTCCCTTGCCACCTGACACTACTTCCCAAGCACTCTTGACACAAGACGAGTTGGCAATATCAGATGAACCTTGTGATCTTCAACAGCAAGAAGGTAGTTGCTGGAGTCAAGTTACAATTGCATGCTTCTTTATATGTAGTCTCACAGTTTGATGTACACTAACACTTCCTATGTTCGTTGTTGGACTAGCACCTAGGCGCAAGAGGAAACAAACATCAGGGATAATGCTCGATAGGTTAACTAAATCTAGAGGAGGAAGAATGGAGATCCGTTTGGAGGCAGGTTTAAAAAGGCCACGTGATGCTACAGAGTCAGCCAAGTTAGTATTAGAGGCAGCGGTTGCCGTTAGGTGTCATGTACGTATCCTCCCAACATGGATTCAGTACAGGAATGACAAAGACGAAACCCAGTTCAACACCTTCCTCGACCATTTATCTGTAATTATGGTTATGTATGGAAACTAGTAATATCGTCTTGCTCTGTCCCATACTTTCTAGGTTGCTGATAATGAGACTCCCATAATTTTCAACAGACGAGGTTCAAGTTGGATAGCCAAGATGATGCAACCAGACAAGCTTGCACCCATGTTTTCAAGTCTGCTCTGCGACAGTATCGTTATAACTTGAGGAAACTCACTTTGAAGGCAAGGCTAATAGTGAACTTTCCCAAACATCTCCAGTGGAAAATATATCGGATGAAGACTGGAGGGGCCTTGTTAAACACTGGTCTGGTCCGAAGTATCAGGTACATTATATATATGTGATTAGATCACATGTTGAAGTCCTATTTACGCATGTGCCACACAAATCTATCTTCTTGTAGGTGAACTGTTCAAAGAACAAGGCCAACCGTACGAAAGTGAAATTCCAACAGACGATAGGATCTCGTAGCTATATTGCACACTGCGAGGCTCTTGTAATTAGCTGTTGTTTCACTCTTTTCGCTGTACCATATTATCAGATCTATATTGACTTGTTCGAAATGCAGAGGAAAGCCCACAAGGACCAAAAAGTACCTGAACCAAATGTTGTGGAAATCTTCAAGGACTGTCACACCAGCAAGAAGAAGGGCATGACTACACCAGTCAAAGCCGCTGTTGTAAGTCCTTAATCCTCATGCCTTTTAACTACTACTTACTCTGACTTGTGCCTTGAACTGCATGGTTTGCAGCCAATGTCTATTACTCTTTTCAATTTTATACACAATTGTCTTAGCGTATCATTGCACCTTACAAGGTTTAAAAGAGAGGAGTGATGTTCCTTTGATCTTGACCCGTAATATAGTTCCGTGCTGGACTTGCCCACACAACGTTACAATTGCCTGTTTGTCTGTTCTCAGTTGTTTTGTGATATGAATGATGTCATACTATGCTTACCGTATTATAAACTTCGTCTGTTTATCCTTAGCCCTCAATACAATGTGAAGAAATAGACAATACATTAGCGATGGTACATGGTCATATGTTTGGAACCTGGTTTTATTATGTACTTTGCAATAAAATACAACTAATATTTTACATGGGTTCACCAGAATAAGTTCTGTATATAGACCAAAGCTATTTTATTTGGTTTTGCTGCCTCCTTAATATCTTCTATTTTGGTACTACTAATGTAAAACCTCAACTTTTCAGCGAGCTATGGAAAAAATGGTGGAACCGCCACCTTCTGAAGGTGGCGAGGCAACTATAACCGCAATGTCAGCTCTTGCTGCAGTGGGTCAGTACCTGTCCACTAACAGTGCCAAAAGCACGTTCCTGCGTAATACTGGGTTGGTTGTTAAGGCAATATCGTTCAAACTGCCTCATGATCAAGATATGCAAGCTCAAAGCGATGTTGTATCTGCGCTCCAGACACAAGTCCATTCCCTAACAGAGACCCTTTGTGAAACAAGGAGAAACATTGCTCAATGTCGTCAAGATATGCATGGTTTTGAAACCAGACTATCAGACATTTGCTATGTTGTTCATGAGCCTAGGGGAAATGAAGGCGAGGGTTATGGTGCCCCATCGGACAATACAGCATGAAAACGTAAGAGTCAGGTCAAATGAACTGAGCTTCTGAACTTCTGTTGGTGCATTTATCTGCTAGACTGTTAAGTTTTATGCCAACCTTCCTTTTGTTATATAGTTGTAATTTGTTTTGGTGCGATACAAAATTTATTCTTAATGTGCAGCCACCGGCTAAAGAAAACAGCAAGCCATTTTTGTATAGTGTAGGGTGTTCCCTATATTTGCACTGGTGGCGATCTTTGATGCCGAGTGGATGTAATCTGTGCAATCGCCTTAATAGCCTAGCGTTAGTTTCGGCCTTATTTATTTCCTAGTCTTCTTTTTCCCAGGTTTGCTAGTGGCCGCAACTACCATGGGCCATATACGGGCCGTAGGATCCATGGGTCTCCTACGGGCCGTCGATAAATGGGCCTGTAATCGGCGGGCCTCGGGCCGTCGGATAAATGGGTCTACATGGGCCGTAATCGGGCGTAATTGGTATCGGCCCAGCACGGTAACAGGCCGTTAACAGGCCGTAGGACAGCAAAGGCTTAATTCTGTCATAGGCATAACAGGTCGTTAATGGGCCAGAATATAGGACGGGCTGGAAACGGCGCAACGGGTTAACAGGCCAGAAACGGGCTGACTCTTGCCATGGGCCGAATTTGGCCCATTAGGGTAACAGGCCAGTAACGGGCCGACTCTTGCCATGGGCCGAATTTGGCCCATTAGGGGAACAGGCCAGTAACGGGCCGACACTTGCCATGGGCCGAATTTGGCCCATTAGGGGAACAGGCCAGTAACGGGCCGGAAGTAATCGAGGGCCGAAATGGAGCCCAAGAACGTATGGGCCATCAAGAGGCCGAAAGCTAACACGGGCTGGAAACGGCCCATGTAAATCACGGGCCGTTAACGGGTATAAATAAAATTACTGTTCATTATGGGCTAGAGTCACCGTGGGCCTGTAAAGGGCCGAAAGATACGAAGGCCTCATATGGGCCGAAAGACGTCGTGGGCCATACATGGGCCAAAAGTGAAATGGGCTGGTGTTATATTCGACGGCCCACATGACGTTGTTGGGCCGATTTCCTTTAGGGCCTAACGGGCCGTAAAATGGGCTATTTGCGAAGAGACCGTTAACAGGCTTTTCATGGGCCAGCCCGTTAACTTTTGACCAAGTCAAACGGGTCGGCTTTGTAAGCTAAATGGGCCAGTGGTGGGCCATGGCACGTGTCGACATATCATAGGCATCTATCTGACCCACTGACGAGTTGACACGTGTTTCGTCCGGCCAATAAGAATTTTACACGTGGAAATTTCCCATTGGTCGGGGCTGTTAACGGGTTATCGGATCCAAAACCCGACCCGATAGCTTAACGGCGTTCCGTTATGGTGGATGCGACATGTCGGTCACCCTTGACGAAAGCACTTCTGTGACGCGCGATTTATCATCATGGAAGTGGACACTTCCGTGATGATAATTTTGGTAATGTCATGGGACACTTCTACGACAGCACAGGTATGACTATCTTGATTCTGTCATAAAATCTTCATGGATGTACATGCATGACAAAAAACGCGACCTACTGTGACAAACACGTATCATCACGAAAGTGTATTTTTTTGTAGTGACGGCAGGAAGCTCTTGACCTGTTAGATGAGGAACGTGACATGGCGGCAGCCCGTTCGGCGATTTATCAGCAAGATCTGCGTCGCTATCATAGCCGCCGGGTTAGAACCAGAACCTTTCAAGAAGGTGATTTGGTGCTTTGGCTCATCCAGGATCAGACAGATATGCACAAGCTATCCCCCCCTTGGGAAGGACCCTTTGTGGTCAGCAAGAAGCTACACAACGGGTCGTACTACCTAATCGATGTTTGAGAGCGCAAAGACTCACAAAAATCGGAGGAGGAGACCAACCGGACGTGGAATATTGCTCATCTTCGGCCTTACTATACTTGAGCTATAGGCTCTGCTTATGTACATATTATGACATTGTATATATTATGATCAATATAATAAACCGGAACCTCGGCTAAAGCGGGGTATCTGTTGTTTTTCTTACATCATGTGTGGTTACATGGAGCTTACAAAGCGGCGTCCGGTTTACTCCTTGATTTAGCTTCTCAAAGCTTCATATTAGATCACTTGGGGGCTTGGTCGTATCCGAACCATAGCTACACCTCTTGATCGGCGCAATGCCACAGCATCACTTGGGGGCTTGGTCGTATCCGAACCATAGCTACACCTCTTGATTGGCGCAATGCCACAGCATCACTTGGGGGCTTGGTCGTATCCGAACCATAGCTACACCTCTTGATCGGCGCAATGCCACAGCATCACTTGGGGGCTTGGTCGTACCCGAACAATAGCTACACCTCTTGATCGGCGCAATGCCATAGCATCACTTGGGGGCTTGGTTGTATCCGAACCACAGTCACACCTCTTGATCGGCTAAAAGCCACATCAATCCGGGGCCAAAGAGAGTGTTGTAAAACAACAGCTCAAACATAGGCACCCACTGAGCACAGCTCACAATGTTGTTTGGAGATTTTTTGCTGTCGAATTTAGGGCCTGGCAGCCCGTGAAAAGCCTCGACTACAACGGTTTTATTTGCCTTTTGCTAAGTTTATCATTCTTTTGATAAGATTGGTGATGTTTTCAAACCGGTGTTTATCAACTCGGTTAGGCTGTCAACTACAAGATGTCAGTACATGATCAAGTAATAATCCGGAGACTATCAGCCCGGTCTGGTTTTGACTCAAAGTCACCAGTATGGAATAAACCGGTGTTTATCACAACCCGGAGCGGTTTTATTGTAAACCGGCATCATATAACATGAGTGACTTTTACTCCGGATTAGGGTTATTACCCTCATTACAAAGCAAGTCAGCCAACACTATGCATAAAGTTCACAGGTATCTTATATTTCCATATCTGGTTATCTTTTACAACCTTGGTTATAAACCTTGGTCATGTATATATTTGGGTATCATGACCCGCCCGGTGGTAAACCGCCAGGGCGCTTTAAGCTTCTTATCTGCAGGAACAACTTGAATAAATAGTTATGGATTATAAACATTGTATCTTAAGCATGGCGGATTAACACGCATCAGTAGCAGATAAATATGCACGAAGGCATAACAGACCAAGTGTTTTAACTAGCCTATTACAAGGCGTTTCAGTGCCCAAAGGGATAATTGTTTCTCAATAAACATTGCAGCACGTGGAAGACTAAACTAGCCCCGGATTATGATTGCTTATCAGCTTGACCTGACGGCTGCGGATCATCTTGCACCGGTTCATCTTCTTCATCTCTACCCATCGGCTAGAAGTCAACAGTTGCCCAATCGATCCCAGTTAAAGCTTGGAACACAGCTTCATCGCTTATAAGGGTGGACGGTTCAATATCAGGGGCATAGGTGTGCTTACGGATTGGAGGGATCAGATTTTGCGCTTCCGGAATTGGTGTAGCAACCCGTCTGTTCTTGTCATCATAACTTGCGTGATAGTATGAGAGATCAGCTTCTTCAGCCAATTGACAAGCCAGTGGACGTACTTCCCGGTTTATGGCGCGGAGATCCTCCTAGCCAAATTCTGATCCGTCTTCTTTTAAGCTTGGGAAGCCTTTAGCCACGTCCACCGGATCAAGATCAGGCACCCACGCCTTTGCCCGGGTTAGGGCAGTCACAGCTTCGGCCCTTGCCGCAGCTCTCTTTAGTTCTTCAACCCGGGCAGGCAGCATGGATAGCCTTTCTAAGGTGTCCTTGATCAATGTTGGAGGAGGTTTATTGTGTGAAGCGGTGCAGATGATCCACTGTGCGCCGGTATACAGATGCTCTATCAGAGTATAGGCCGCTTTCAATTTCTTCTATACGTCAGAGCCCAGATGCCTAATGCGAGTTCCTGCACCATTGTACACATCAGTAAGCCGACAACACATGGGAAAGATATGTTGAAAGTATTATGGAAAAATGTTTACCGAACACAGCAGCAGTCATGGCATGAATCTGTCGCTTTACGCCGGTCAGTTCTTCAACCACCGGTCTAAGAGCGGCTTCTGCGTTTTCAGCCCTTTTTATCAAAGCGGATTTTTCAGTCTCCCAATCCGCCCGCTCCTTGGTGAAGCTCTCCTTTAGCTTTTCCATAGTGGCTAAGGCGCTCCTCAGCTCATCTTTTGCCTTGGAAGTTTCGGCCTGTTGGGACTTGAGGTTCTCTTGCAGATCAGCGGTTTGGCTTTCCTTCTTGCTCAGTTCATCCTATAAAGAGACATATATATAATGAGTTGACAGTGCATATTTGAAGTACCAAGCACATAAATAGTTATGCCCTTAGTACTTGGGGGCTAATGCATATTTGCTCTTTATCAGAAATTTTTACAAGTCCCAAGCACAATACAAGTATTAAGCTTGGCACTTGGGGGCTAATGTGTATTTTCTCATAAATGCTGCTATGGGAATTCTTCTACAAAGTCCCGGTTCATCTTTATAAAGTTAAACCGGCCCTTGGGGGCTACATCAGTGAAGTTAAGGTGCATTGTTGCAAACATGAAATTGTTACTAAGTCCCGGTTTAAATTGGTATCTTAAACCGTCACTCAGGGGCTACTGGAGTTGATAAGCTGCAATTAAATATAAGAGAGAAACACTTATGAAGTTACCTCATATCGCTCCTTCATATTTACCAAACCGGCTTCATAGTCACGGCTGGTGTACAGACGGTTCAGGAAGCTAGAGTGAAGGTCTTGAGCATTCATATGGGCATAATTTGACAAATCGGCACTCCATTTGCCTTTGCCAATTGCAGAGAGCTCATCTTCGGCAGTGTGCTTTGACAAAGCGACAGGATTGCCCGGAGCGGTAAGGCCAGTGCCAGTAATCATAATGTCATCATCTCTATCATCAGCAGCCGTTACTGGGGTTGGCGGTTTGTCAGTATCCTTCACTGGGCTTGCCGGTTTATTGTCAGTTCGGACAGGGCTGGTTGGCTGGTCAGCATGGCTTGTGGTGTCAACTTCTGCCTGCTCAGCAACGAAGTCATGATCTTGAGGCGGTGGGTCATTCAGTATGGCATCAATTTTGGTCTCTTCAGGATCTGCAGTTTTCTCTGGTTCAACAGCCATGTCTTCATCAGCCGGTTTATTCAACCGAGCCTTCTTGCTGGGTCTGGGCTTGGCGCTGAGAAAAATAAACATGAGGATCGGTACAGTATATCAAAATAGCAACATCAAGGATAACAACAAGTGTATAGCTCACCCAAGAACCGTTTTGAGGGGTGGAAGTTTTGTGGCCGACGACTCGCCAGAAGATGAGTGAGAAGTACCCTAATAATTTGAATCAGACGGATTAAGAGGCTAGCGGAAACAACCTGCTTTGGGGCATGAAGTATCAATGGGATAAGAGACCTCTGATTGGCGTTTCCGGACCGGACTGTTCGGTAAACCGGCGGAGGTAACTACGTGGCTGCTGTGCCGGGTTGTGCGGCGAGCCTCGTGCTGCTGTGTCTTCAAAAGAAAGTTTGGGTCCAAGTAAGCAAGGGGGTGAGAAAATTTTACTTTCCGGTTTTCTCGACGGATTTTTGATGTCGGCAGAGGATCTGAATCGGAGGAAAGAATGATTACCTCTACATCATCAGCATGACTGCCTTCAGCGTCGTCCTGATAATAATCATTGTCAATGAGATGTACGAAAAATTAACCAAGAGAGTCAAGTTCTACCTCTGATTCCGGATTACCCACATCGTCATCAGCTGGTGGATCGGAGGATGCAGTGGTCTTTCTCTTGGCAGGTTTTTTAACAACCTTGGTCTTTGACGAAACTGCTTGACCGGTTTGTCTTTCGGCTTCGCCGGTTTGTCTTGTGATGGTTTCTTGTTCCAGAACGGATCATCACCCTGTCAGAAATAATCACACTTTCAGAAAATATTTGGACAGAAGCAACTTCAGATAAAAAGATTATATGATTCTTACAGCTGGTGGTTTGTTGAAGGTGCAGAAAGGGAGTAGTCCGGTTTGGGCACAAACAGCCTCCGGTTCGTTCAGTATCTCTTTTACAGCCTCAGTGACTTCTGCATCTGTAAGCTGAATGTCAATGTGTCGTTGAGCATCCTTCAAACTCCCTGTATACTCACACATCAAACCAGAGCGGCGGCTTAAGGGAAGAATACTCCCGCTTATCCAACAACGAGCAAGATCAACTCATGTCAAACCGTTTGCCATGAAGGCTCTAAGCTTTGATAATTGAGGAGCATAATTGGCCCTTTCTCTTGCAGTCAACCTCTGAGGAAAAGGATGTGTGTTGCTTAGGCGTTCATGGCGGTAACCCGACAGGGGGTTTTCATCAGGTGGAGATGTATCCATGCAATAAAACCAAGTCTGGTTCCATTCTTTGGGGTGACTGTGGAGTTTGGGATGAGGGAAGGTGACTTCTTTCCTTTTCTGAACCGCCATTCCGCCCAGTTCCGTGTTGGGTCCATCTGAGAACTCTATGCGATAGTTTAAGTGAAAGAAATCCCTAAACAGTTCGACAGTAGGTTCCTCTTGCAGATAATCCTCACAGAAGACTTGGAAGTGGCAGATGTTGGTCACAGAATTGGGACCGATGTCTTGAGGGCGTAGCTGAAAATTGGCTAGTACATCTCGGAAATTTTTTGAACCGGGAGGGCTAAAACCTCGTCCGAGATGATCAACAAACACGACTACCTCTCCATCCTTGGGTGTAGAGGATTTTCCGGGCCAGGGACCCTCCAGTGGATGACATCTTTCTTGGCTAAAGTGCCCGTTTTAACAAGATTATTTAACTGTTCTTCGGTTACTCAAGAAGGAGCCCAATTGCATTCATAGACTTGCTTCGCCATGGCAATGAAGGATCTGAAACATGATTATTACCGGTTTAAGATTTACAGTGGACAACTATACAGCGGTATAAGGATACAAGCATATTGATAAACCGGATTTGGTTATTCGTAAACCGGAGTCTGACAATGGAAACGGTGTAATGCATTGACAGTTCAATAGGGGACTAATGGTATCTACCGGGTCATCATTTTTTCTGTGAAGTTAACCCGCCCAATCTGGTATTCAAAGTGTGTAAGTGAAGGAAGAAACAAGTTTCACATCTTGCTATGGTAATTTCAGATCTACCGCGCGTTGGAAAAACAAAATATATTCTGACCTAATTTCCAGCGTACTAAAAGTTCACCAAGTTGAGATGAGTTGGATATCAAACAGGTGTTAAAACTACTACTGCGCGAGATCTATGTGGTTTTTGGGTCTAATCCATGGATATAAATAAGGATAAAGAAGGGCGGCGACGAACACTGATGAACGACATAAACCCTAAGTGCATATCTATGGTAAGAGAAAGGGGAGACTTACTGAGGCTGTTGAGCAGCGGCGGCGCGCGGAGGAGCTCTGGTACGTTCAGGTCGATGCAGCGGCCAAGGTTGGTGCAGCAGTCGAAGGTTAACGGCGGCGGCCGAGGTCGAAGGTTCGGGCGTCGCGAGGATGACGATGACGCGAAGAGGCACGAGGGGGAAAATGGAAAGACCCCCTGGCCCTATTTATAAGGGCAGAAAGATAAACGTCAGGCGCGAAAATCGAGGAGCCGAATTTTTGGATATGAGGCGGAGCTGTCGCCTCGATTGTCGGAGGCTCATTAATGAAGGTGGATTATACATAGTTTTAAAAGAAACAGGTGACGTCACGGAGGTTTATCATGGTCCTAGAAGATGATGTCACGGCGGTTTACAAGATTATGTGAAGATGTTGAAGAAGAAATTTTATTAAGTATTGAGGATTGACATGAACCAGTTCAAATCAATCTGGGGCCTAATGTTGGGGATATTACCACTGGGCATAAACCGGCCAGGAGAGGCCGGGTTAACCCCATAAGTAGTTCATCTGTATCTGAAGTCCATGAAGACAGACGGTGACGCTTTATGAAAGCCCAGGGCCCAAAGCCGGTTTAAGGCCTGTAGACATAAACCGGCATTGATATGTAAACTTGTGTTGTAAGATAGAAGTAGCAGAGACCGAGCCGGACACGATTATGAGCCGGCCTCGGGATTCTGTAAACTGACGGGCGTCAACCCATGTATATAAGGGGAAGACCCGGCGGCGGTTCAAGGACAACAAACAACAACTCGAGACTCAGGCAAAGCGTATTCGCTCCCTGGTCATCGAAACCCCATCAATTCCATCACAACTAGACGTAGGCTTTTACCTTCATCGTAAGGGGCCGAACTAGTATAAACTCTCTTGCGTCCCTTGTCCGCTTTAACCCCTTTAAGCTAACCCGTAGCGATGGCTCCACGACTAAGTCCTTTCTCTAGGACATATGCCGTGACAAAACCACGACACTTGTCCTTGTTGCAGGAATCCTTCATGTCTCTGTAGTAGGGGTCGATGATGGCCTCGACGAGGTGAACCAGTGAGTCCTTCTCATGCTCCTTGCTGCCCCAGATGTTGTATTGGCCCTGGATGTCGACAAGATTATGGTAGGCGATGCTCAAATTCTTGAGCACCTTTACATCGTTGGTGATGTGCACCATAGTGAACATGTAGTGGGGGTTGTTGACAAACCCGGCGAAACGTTCGCAAGGCCTTGTGGTCAAGCAGTAGTGGTAGGCGAGGACGTGATTGCGCACACACATCTGGGCGACGGCGACCTTGGGACGAGACCCGGCATGAGCGCGGGTGTACTCGAGGTCAAACCTGACCACCTTGTACTTATCCTCGGCAAGCAATAGCTCCATGATGTGGATGGAGTGCTCCACCCAAACTGGGTTGTTGGTGTACACCACAAAGAGCTCTGTGAACCTTCTGTGGGTGTCCACCACAACATGCATGGTGAATTGCTACTCGTCGTCGGCAGCCGCTCGGAGCGTCATTCGAGCCGCGCAGGATACCCTCTAAGAATTTGTCATGGTGGGTATGCTTCTTGCAATAACATGGCGTAGTCGAAAGGTTGAAGAGATACAAGGGTTAAATGGCCACTGTAATAAATGGGGGCTGTCCGGCGTGTAATCGTCACATCTTATCACCGCGTTCATACCGGAGGATTCCAGTGCACGCTTGAGCACCCCGCACGCGTTTATTTTGACCATGCGTGGGCCCGAAGAGGCGCCAAATGTATCATTGGTGAGCCTGTTCCCGCGCAACCGCGTAGTTTGTCGCACAAGCTTCCCGCCCGGCTAGTTTGGCCACACGTCGGCTAGAAGAGGGGCAAATCATGGGAGTTTATTGGCAAAAAGCTTTGTAAAAACAAAGTGTGTGGAATGACTTCGATCATAAGTTTACCCGTGGGTGATGAGGTCAAAGTTACACAGAAGGGTGATGATGGACACTCGTCTGCAATAATTAATTCTGCCCTCTACAGGGCACACGGTTGAAGAAACGAACTATGTGCAATAATGTCGAAGATCGCAGTCGAGTTAGCTATACAAGTCGTTTGCGATGAGATCGCCAAGGGAAACACATTCGAGAATGGCTAATAAAATCTAAGTCCATTGCATATTAAGGTCAAAATAATACTACCAATATACGGGTCTCATATGATGCCATTTCAACGATTGTACCACAAAAGCTCGAAATATTACAAGGTTCAAATTCCAGAGTTATATGGCTCAAATTCGAAGATTACAAGGTTCAAACTGATATTAGAAATGAAATTCAGCTCATTCAGCTGCAAACCCCCGCGCTGATCAGCTGAACATGGATATAAGAGAGGTTCAAACTAATATTACCAATTGTAAGGCTGGTTTCGAAACCTCGTCATTTTTGCAAAGGGATCAGCCACTGAGAAGTCATGTATGGGGTTGACACAATGACTTCCGGTTACTCTGTCATCTGAAGTTCCAAAATGAAATTCAGTTTTTTCAGAGCCTTTTCCATTTTGCCGCAGCCACCGGCGCTGATCAACAAACCATTCATTTTTGTGAAATAAATGTAGGGCAAACCTCATTACCTTCAGCACCCTTGCTCTGACAACAAAAAACCTAGCAAATATAATCTCCGGTAAGGTCCCTCGGTATGAGTTCAAAGTAATTTCTGAGAGATGCAAATCTAGGCATTCGATGTGATTGTTATATTGTATCACATTATCCACCATCGAGCCTAATCTTATCTACAAAAGAAGAAAACGTGTTAGTGCCTACATGCAGTTTTGAACACTATTACAAGCCTATTTAGTTTGCAATATTTGTAAAATGCACTAACGTGCCATCTTTGATCCGACATGATTAACATGGGCATTTGATTACAATCTAGAAAAATGTAGCCTTCTTCACAAGAGGTTGGAGTGGATGAAAAGTTCCCTAAGAAAACTAGTACAGATGAATCTAAAGGAGAAATGCTTATGGATTGTAACCATATGGATCAAGCAACCAATATGGGGGGGAATCATGTATGTACTGAAATCCTCCAAAATTCCTTCAGAAATCATAGTACATTGTCATTGTAAACTTGGGAAAAGGTGTCAAAAATTGAACTACCTTATGGTTAACATTTAAGAGGAAAGGAACATCACCTCGATATATAGCTTCTCCAGGCACGAAAAGCATCCCAGGAAACTGACAACTTGGTCCGGGTTGGGGCTGATAGATTCTAGTGCCAAGACCTTCACTGTGCGCAGATTTAGGGCCAAGCTTGTCGGAATCATTTTCTGGATGACATACGAACATACATCTTCAAAATTAGAAATGTTAATTTCAAGAAGGAGAGGTAGAAGGCGACTATTGTACTTGAACGGGTGTGGATCCAATAACAAGTTCGGAGTATTTGTCAAACGAGTAGCCCACCACTGTCAATATCGGCGCAGAAATGACATTGATTCTTGTTGGACCTTCTTGATCAACTACAAGTAATCTCTCAAGTGAAGGTGTGTCCTCAGTGACCATACTGTGGTACACATTTTGTGATCTCTTGTTTCAGCACCAACAACACACATAAATAGTCCGGAGAGTCATGGAGGTGATGTGGAAGCTACTAAACCCATTGATCGCTTGAAGACGAAGGTACTCGGGTGCAGTACAGCCATGGAGCAGGCGCTCCATGTCATCCTTTGGGAGGTAGATGGCGACAAGCTCGAGGTGCTTTAGTCGTGGTAGAATAACAACGGGTGCATCATTAAGGGTGGATGGCAGTTCATGAACTTGGCAACACGCGGCGTGGGCGCGAGGTGGAGCATAGATGTTGGCAGCAAGCGCATATGCTCATCATTAAAAGTGAGCTCCTCGAGCTGATCTAGGGCGGGGAATCGGAATCACTCATCAATCTTAGCTCGGTCCTTGCTGCTGGAACAAAACTTGCCCATGCTAAGGCCTCTGGTTGGGCCATGGTGACTGCCGAGGATCTGGGAGAAACATCCAAGCTTTTGTGATACCTATGACAGAGCTCATGGGTGTCGATGAGGTCAAGAGGTGTGGAGTGCCATAGGGGGCGCCACCGCCGAGAAAGGATGGTTGTCTGTGCCCCATATTTGATTGGGAGGAGGGAGATGATAACTCTCAATATACCATCGGGGAGGCTGCTGATGAAGTCTAAGCCTGCTAGAGTCGCTTGCGGTTCTTGCTCAACCTACCTCCGCTTGTTGGCAGCCTCGTTCTCCACCTTCGGTGTCTCCTTGTCAGCGGCGCTTTCTGATAGAAGTGGAAGTACATGGAATATTTAGTTAAAACAGGGCAAAAGAAAAGTGTATTGGTAACTAGAAGTTAGTAGGTAGGAATAGCATAAGAAAATGGAATAACAATTGGTTGCTTAAATACTACACAATTCCTTTGATATTGTTGGGTAAGTCAACATGCAGATATTTGAAAAGAACACTTACTTCGAACAAAGTCTGGATGGATGATATCGCTGGGGAAGTTAGCATGTATCTCATGGCCAGGCTCTTTCATGTGCAGTGCAATTTTAATGCCAGCTTTCAGTACATAAAACTTAGAAATTTCTGTCCAAAGGCCATGCCAAAATAGGAGTGACCACATTCATCAAGTCTTACAGAAGCAACGATTGTAAATCCATGGTTTGTGTTCAGTATGACATCCCTGCAGTCTTGGTTTATGTAAAGGGAAAGATTGTGTACTACAGATGATGTTGCATAGCAAGGGACGTGCTGCAGAAAATGGTACGATTGTTAAAGAATATGGTAACATGCAAATATGGGCGAAATTGAAAGAACTTTGCAGTAGTTGAAATCAAAGGACAAAAATCTATAATTAAACAGATAGTGTAACCATGATGTCATGGAAATATGAGAGTAATCGAAAGAACAATACATCATTAATTTGCCTAATATAGAAAGAAGAGGAAAAATCCCCTTTGACGTATATGCTGCATGTGGCACCTTTTATCCAAATGTAGCAATATATAGTATATGTTCAGGAAAGTAGGCCGCGCACATCCTCGAGTCATCTGGTATGGTGAGATGGAACTCTACGGATGTCTAGCCGAGGCCGCAAAGTCCTGATGTGTCTGCGCACTGTACACTCTATGAACGAAAGAAAACCCTCAAATCAGCTCGAATAAAATGAATTCACGCCGATTTCAGTCTGGTGATTAAAGGACGCAGATGAACTGGGATAAGAGATGAGAGAATATCTCATTAAATTAGTTACCTTGTTATCCATGCAAAAAAACCTCAATACGGCGGATTCCCCAATCGGGCGGAGCTGGGTCGACGTGAGCTGCGTCGAGAAGGCGATAGGCGGCTGATGGAAATATGCCCAAGAGGCAATAATTTGGTTATTATTATATTTCCCTAATCACGATAAAGGTTTATTATTCATGCTCGAATTGTATTGACCGGAAACTTAAATACATGTATGGATACATAAACAAATACCGTGTCCCTAGTGAGCCTCTACTAGACTAGCTCGTTGATCAAAGATGGTTAAGGTTTCCTAACCATAGACATGAGTTGTCATTTGATAACGGGATCACATCATTAGGTGAATGATGTGATGGACAAGACCCAACCGTTAGCTTAGCATATGATCATTCAGTTTATTGTTACTGCTTTCTTAATGTCAAATACATATTCCTTCGACCATGAGATCATGCAACTCCCGGGTACCGGAGGAATACCTTGTGTGCTATCAAACATCACAACGTAACTTGGTGATTATTAAGATGCTCTACAGGTATCTCTGAAGGTGTCTATTGAGTTGGCATGGATCGAGATTGGGATTTTTCACTCCGTGTAACGGAGAGGTATCTCTGGGCCCTCTCGGTAATACACATCACAAGAAGCTTGCAAGAAAAGTGACTAAGGAGTTAGCTGCAACATGATGTATTACAGAATGAGTAAAGAGACTTGCTAGTAACTAGATTGAACTAGGTATGGAGATACCGATGATCGAATCTCGGGCAAGTAACATACCGACAGACGAAGGGAATTACGTATGTTGTCATAAAGGTTCAACCGATAAAGATCTTCGTAGAATATGTAGGAACCAATATGGGCATCCAGGTCCCACTATTGGTTATTGACCGGAGAGGCATCTCGGTCATGTCTACATCATTCTCGAACCCATAGGGTCCGCATGCTTAACGTTCGTTGATGATATAGTATTATATGAGTTATGTGAGTTGGTGACCGAATATTGTTCGGAGTCCCGGATGAGATCACGGACATAACGAGGAGCTCCGGAATGGTCCAGAGGTAAATATTGATATATATATATATATAGGATGATATGGTTGGGCCAAGGGGTAAGGCCCATGAGGCCTCAAGACAATACACAAAGCGGTTTTTCGAAGGGCAGGGGCTCGACGCCAAGGTTCCTGGCGTCTACCCCCTAGGCCAGATGCCGGAGTCCGTGGCGTCTACATAAACGTCGGGAACCATGGCGTTTGGTCCTGGAGTCCGAGAAGGACTCTTGCCTTGCGGGCTAAACCGACGTTGAGGAGGCTCTTTCTCTAGGAAACGACCCCATTGCTCAACATATAAATAGAGGGGCAGGGCTAGCACCGGGAACATATCAAGATACACCAAGCCGTGTGCCGGCAACCCCGCCCCTCTAGTTTATCCTCCGTCATAGTTTCCGTAGGGTCTCTTATGTCTAGAAAAATGTCGTCAAACATTTTGTTGTGTTTGGACTCCATTTTGCACCGATTTTCTGGAAAACCGAAAACAAGCAGAAAATAGCAACTGGCACTTGGTGTTGGAAATATGCCCTAGAGGCAATAAAAAATTGGTTATTATCATATTCCTTGTTTATGATAAAGGTTTATTATTCATGCTAGAATTGTATTGACCGGAAACTTAAATGCATGTGTGAATACATAAACAAATACTATGTCCGTAGTGAGCCTCTACTAGTCTAGCTCGTTGATCAAAGATGGTTAAAGTTTTCTAACCATAGACATGAGTTGTCATTTGATAATGGGATCACATCATTAGAAGAATAATGTGATGGAAAATACCCAATCGTAAGCTTAGCATTCGATCGCATCACTTGAGTTTACTGCTATAGCTTTCTTCATGTCAAGTATCTATTCCTAAGACCATGAGATCATGCAACTCCCGGATACAGGAGAAATACCTTATGTGCCATCGAACATCACTTCATAACTGGGTGATCATAAAGATGCTCTACAGGTATCTTCGAAGGTTTCTGTTGGGTTGGCATGGATCGAGACTGGGATTTGTCACTCCGTGTGCCGGAGAGATATCTGTGGGCCCTCTCGGTAATACAACATCGTAAAGAGCTTGCAAGCAATGTGGATAATGAGTCAGTCATGAGATCTTGTATTACAGAATGAGTAAAGAGACTTATCGGTAACGAGACTGAACTAGGTATGGGGAAACCGACGATCGAATATCGGGCAAGTAACATATCGCCAGACAAAGGGAATTGCATAGGGGCTTAACCAAATCCTTGACATCATGGTTCAACCGATAAAAGATCTTTGCGGAATATGTAGGAACCAATATGGGCATCCAGGTTCCGCTATTGGTTATTGACCGGAGAGGTGTCTCGGTCATGTGTACTTCATTCTCGAACCCGTAGGGTCCGCACGCTTAACGTTCAGTGACGCTAGAGTAATATTGCAATGTGCATGTTGGTGAACGAATGTTGTTCAGAGTCTCGGATGAGATCCCGGACGTCACGAGGAGCTCCCGAATGGCCCGGAGGTAAATATTTATATATGGAAAGTTGCTTTCAGGGTTCCAAAAAAAGTTTCATTTTTTTGTATTGTACCAGTAAGCTTCCAGAAGGTTCTGCAAACTTCCGAAGAAGTCCCGAAGTCCACCAAGGGTTCCACCACGTCCCAAGGGCCAGCAAGGGTTGAGGGGAGGTGCCCTGGCCTTATTGCGCCAGGTGCACGAGTCTCTCAAGGGCCATGTGGCTGGGAAAGGTGGAAAGTCCACCTGTGTATGGAAAGGAGGGAATTGGACTAGGAGTCCAACTCTCCCCCCTTGGTCCGCCCGCCCAAGGGCTTGGAGGGCTGGCCACCATGCCCCTCCACCTATATATAGAGGGGAAGGGGCGCCCCCAAGAGGAAAAACAAGCCCTTGCCCCCCCCCTCTTCCGTTACTTCGTAACTCCTCCATCTTCGTTGTTGCGATAGCGCTCGGCGTAGCCCTGCCGGTATCACTTCACCACCATCACCGTCACGCCGTCGTGGTGCCGGTGATCACATCTACTTCTCCTCCCTCGCTTGCTAGATCAAGGAGGATGAGACGCCATCGAGCCGTACGTGTTCTGAACGCGGAGGTGCCGTCCGTTCGGTACTTCATCTGTTTGGATCACGGTTGGATCGTGATGAGTACGAGTACATCAACCGCGTGATATACGCTTCTGCTTAACGGTCTACGAGGGTACGTAGACACACTCTCCCCTCTCGTTGCTATGCTTCTCCTAGATAGGTCTTGGGTGTTCGTAAGAATTTTCTGGATTTTTCATGCAACGTTTCCCAACACTAGGCACTAAGTTAATAGGTTAGTCCCCAAAAATTGATATAAAAGACATATAAAGTATCTAAGATTGATAATATAATAGCATCACTACAAAAAAATACACTTCCGTGATGATACGTGTTTGTCACAGTAGGTCGCGTTTTTTGTCATGCATGTACATCCATGACAAATTTATGACAGAATCAAGATAGTCATACCTGTGCTGTCGTAGAAGTGTTCCATGACATTACCAAAATTATCATCACGGAAGTGTCCACTTCCACGACGATAAATCGCGCGTCACAGAAGTGCTTTGGTCAAGGGTGACCGACACATGGCATCCACCGTAACGGAATGTCGTTAAGCTATCGGGTTGGGTTTTGGATCCGATAACCCGTTAACAGCCCCGACCAATGGGGATTTTCCACGTGTAAAATCATCATCGGCTAGAGGAAACACGTGTCGGCTCATCGTTGGGACAGATGTCATCCACTCACTGGACAGAAGGCGCCTATGATACGTCGACACGTGGCACGGCCCAACAGTGGCCCATTCCTGTGAAAAGGCTGGCCCGTTTGACTTGGTCAAAAGCTGGCGGGCCGGCCCATGGAAAGCCTGTTAACGGTCTGTTCGCATATAGCCCATTTACAGCCCGCTAACCCAAGGCCCGTTACGCCCTATCCGAATTAGGCCCAGTAGCGTCATCTGGGCCATCCAATATGATTCCAGCCCGTTTTCACTTCTGGCCCATGTATAGCCCATGACGTCTTTCGGCCCATATGAGGCCCTTTGTAACTCTTGGCCCGTTAGCGGCCCGTGCTGAAACTGGCCCGTAATGAACAATGTATTACTTTACACCCATTAACGGCTCGTGGTGAAACTGGCTCGTAATGAACATTGTATCACTTTATACCCATTAACGGCCCGTTATTCCGTTGGGCCGTTTCCAGCCCAAGTTAACTTTCGGCCTTCTAAGGGCCCATTTATTCTTGGGCTCATTTGCAGCATTCGGTTACTTACGGCCCGTTACTGTCATTTTCTGCTTGTGGGCCAAATTTAGCCCGTCGTTACAGTTGGCCCGTTTGTGGACCGTTAGTCTGTTGGGCCATTTTCATAGCATCACCAAATACGGCCTATTAACGATGGTCCGTTATGGTCGGCCCATGAATGGACGATTCCAACTCTAGCCCGTTTACGGCCATAATGCGGTCTGTTTGGCCCATGTTTGGCCAATCGATCATACGGCCCGTATAAGGCCCATTGATGATACGGCCCGCAGAAGGCCCATTGTTTCTACAGCCCGTAGAAGGCCCACTGTTTCTATGGCCAGTAGGAGGCCCAGTGTCACTACAGTAAATATTAGCCCATAGTTATTGTGGCCTAGTTTTAAAAAATAGGTTATTGCAGCCACTAGCTAACCGCGGAAAAAGAACTGCAATGACTACAAGCAAACAAATAAACAAGACAACAAGGAAATAAATAAGCAAGCAACTAACGCTAGGCTATCACGGCTATTACACATATTACATCCACTGGGCATGTTCGCCACCAGTGCAAATATAGGGAACAAAGCAGCATATCATATACACTGGTTGTCAGAGTTGGCGACCAGCGCAAATAAACACCGCAACAAAACAAATCCAGAACTGAAACCACTTCAGAAGATCTCAAGAAACAATATCCTGGGTACCCATAATGCTGGCAAGATGCTTAGCAAGCTTATTAACTTTCTCTTGTTTGGCGCTTAAATCCTCAAGTGCTTGCTGTTGCACCACAAAATATGCATCTGAATTCTGCAGGGACTTCCTCAGTCCTTCAGCTTCCTATCGCAGCACATCTAATCGATGTCTTTCAACTTGAAGTTGAGACTCAAGAAGACGAACTGATTCAGGCAGCGAGTTCGAAGAGCTTGTGCCAGCAGTAGTGGCCAGTAACTCGAACACTACATCAAGACAGGACTTTTGGGTTCCCTCACTGTCGTCAAGATAGTTTTTATCAGCTTTCTTGGAGACCAACAGGGATGTCTCACTATCTTGAACCTTATCTGCATTACTTCCTTTACCATTGGATAACGCGGTACTGTTCTCCAATATTTTGTCCGCATTCTAAAAGAGAAACAAGCAGACACATCACATGTTTACCATGTTGTATATGAAACTCATTTTGGTAAATGAGTTCAGTAGTAAAGTGGACAGGATAACAACATGAAACAAACATATATCTATGTACCATGGTCACTTTATGGTCTATATCATTCTAGTTTTTCTTGCCAAATCAAGATAGAGACACAGTTCAAATAATATTTGTTCAAGACAAAGCAGAATAGACAGAATATAAGTGTGGGTAACTATAGAGCAATAACAACACTTGTAATGTGCATGGCATGAGAACATAACTGTTTATTCAATTGAAATTGAAATCAACATAGAGCAGGTTACAACAGCAAACCAGTTAAAGAAACAGGTTTAAAACATACCTGTTGCGCCATTGGAGTTTCAATTCCATCCTTCAAATTTGAAAATAGTTGGTATGAGTAAATACAGTAATGCAAGAGCAAAGGAGTATGAACCATAGCTACAGAACCTGACCTGAGAACAAATCTTCTTCTCCTTTAAGCGTTGAGTTGGGATTCAGAGTGGTGGTCCTCATGCTTTGGGCACTGCAGTTCCCTTACTAATTGCTCGTGTTTGGGTGCTCTGTGGTGGAGACGGTGCTGTGTCAACTGGAACTGGGTTACTATCTGCCGGGGTTGGGGTTAGAAGGGGTGTAGCTGGTTCTCTGTCCAACTGGGTAGGGGTACAATCTGCGAGAGTCTGGGTTATGTGTGGTGGATCTGGTCCTTGGGCAAGTACAACCGTGGTTCTATCTGCATCAACTGGTAGCACTATCTTTTCTGAAGACCGTGTTGTTACTCCCTTAGATACTGCCATCACGCTCTCCAATTCAAATGGCTGGTAAACAAGAAAAGTAATTGAAAGTATAGACATTGTATGATAGACATGTGCAATGGATAGTGGGGAATAAAAGAGGGCATGAAATAATTCATATTTATGTTGTCTAACCAAACAGGATAGCATGACACAATTTCACATATATGATGGCTAACTAAACAGGATAGCATGACACAATTTCACATTATGATGGCTAACTAAAAAAGATGGAAAGACATAGTTCAAAATAAGAGACTATGTAAACAGGATGACATGACATAACTATATAATGTGTTTATTAAATAGGTTGGCATGCCATAATTCACATACATTCACGGATAGAATGCCATAATTCAAAATATGATGACTGTAAACACTAAACAGGATGAGATGATATAACTATATGATGTCTTTATTAAATGGGTTGCCATGCCATAATTCAGATAGATGATGTGTATGTACTATGTAAACATGATGGCATGATATAATTCAAATATATGATTTATATAGTACGCAAGTAAGCAGATGGCAATCCATATATGATGTAAAAACTAAGCAATGCAAGGCAACATGCATGGCATGGGTAATATAACCCTGCCAAGTTTGAGCATAGACCTCAGGGGGGAAATAGGACTGGTCATCAGTCTCTGAATCCTCCTCTGAGGAGCTCTCTGTAACTAGCAAGATGTCTGCTTCAGCAGGTAGCATTGTCTGCTCTGAATACCTTGTTTTCACTCCAGATACTTCCATCACCGCTTCAAATGGCTGATGCACAGGAAGAGTAGTTGAATATACAAACGTTGTCGACAAATGGAACACATAATACAAAAAATGATAGCATGATATAATTCACATACATGATGATTGGCTAAACAGCATGGCATTGCATAATTCACATATATAATGCCTTTGCAACAAGATAGCATTGTATAATTCACATATATAATGTCTTGCAACAAGATGGCAATGCATAATTCACATATATGGTAATTAGACACTGAATAGGTGGCATTCACACAAAGCATGTCTAAACTAATCAAATGACATAGCAATGCGAGACACCATACGCACGATATGAGCAACATAACCCTGCCAAGTTAGAGCATACACCTCGGGGGGGAATAGGACTGGTCATCTGTCTCTGCATCCTCCTCTGAGGAGCTATCCGTAACCAGCGAGATATGCGCTTCGTCAGATAGCATAGTCTGCTCTGAAGACCTTGTTTTCACTCCAGAATTTGCCATCACCGTGTCAAATGGCTAATGCACACGAAGAGCAGTTGAATGTACTAACATTGTTGACAAATGTAATATGTAACGGAAAAAAAGGATGGCCTGATATAATTTACATATAAGATGACTGGCTAAGCAGGATGGCATTGCAAAATTCACATATATGATGCCTGGCTAAACAAGATGGCGTTGCATAATTCACATAAACGATGAATAAACTAAACAGATGGCATTCGCACAAAGGATGTCTAAACTAAGCAGATGACATATTTGATGTATAAAGTAAGCAATGCAAGACACCATATGCATGATATAACCAACATCAGCATGCCAAGTTAGAGCGAAGACCTCAGGGGGTAAATAGGAGTTGTCTTCTCCTTCTGAATCCCCCTCAGAACAGATATCTTCCTATCGATTATAATCCGAAATGCGTGGAGGGGGGCTGCCTTTGCGCCTACCATGGAGCGACGTCTGCATGAAATTTTATTGCCACGCAAGGCTCGTCTCTTTTGCTCTACATGT
The DNA here is from genome assembly GCF_018294505.1 of Triticum aestivum. NCBI lineage: Eukaryota > Viridiplantae > Streptophyta > Magnoliopsida > Poales > Poaceae > Triticum > Triticum aestivum. The sequence continues at coordinate 303,912,023 of NC_057799.1, forward strand.
TCAGTTCTATTGTTTACAATAACTGTCATGCATAGGAATAAAACATAGTGAGATTATGTAAGGAGTGCATGCAGAAATCCGGAGTGATGGTAGCAACCTGTGGATAGACCCAAAACCAATAATAGCAGGCAGATAATGGCTTCAGTTAAAAATATAGATAATGGCTTCTTTACTGTTTGTTTCCCACCCAACATGAAACTCATAGTAGACACCGGAGATTAACCAGATAGTAGATAGATACTATTGATAGCAGCCCCGATATGTACCCCACAACCATTTAAAAACTCAAGTTTGACCATTAGTTTGGAGCTGACTCAGAGTCTAATCGGTGAACAGGACGATAAAGTAGCATGTAATATTAAGCGATGCATAACGTAAGCAGACACGAAAGAGTGCGACCTCTCTTGCGGACCCGTGTAGTCTTCGAGGTCATCTGCTCGGTTGATGATGGTAATGCAATTTTCATGGCTGCCAGCGGCGAGGAAGAAGATTTGAGGCGGCGAAAGACAGTCTGGAGGCCGGATCCCTGCTGTGCTGGACCCTTCTGTCGTTGGAGCAGCTGAGCTGGGGTGGACGACGGCGCAGCAGGAGCGGGACAAACCACGCAAGGTTTTCTTTGACAACTATCTGTAAGAGAAGTAATTCTGTAAGGGCTCGTTTGAATTGGAGGATTCCAACAATGCAGGGATAGGAAATAGACAGGAATAGGATAGGAATGCACGTGCAAAACAGAGAATTTAAAAACACAGGATTTCTGCCAATCTGGGTGTTTGATTCACAACAATTGGAAGATCACAGGATGCAAAGAAGCATGGTGAGATTAAGTCAAACCACAAGAAAATGTACGGTTATAATGCTATTATGCTACTATCTCTTAGTCTTGTGCTTCATGAATAGGAATTTGAAAAGGAGGACAAGTGAAAATTAAAATTCCTACGTTTTTTCTTTCAAGGAGACACTAAAGGAACAAATCCGTGTGCTTAGTGGACAATATATATAACATGTAGAGTAAAAAAGAGATGCAACAAGTGTACAACCTCTTTGGCGAAGCCATGTCGATCTCAGCGTGATTGGGTTGGCCGGTGAGGATGCTCCGGCTGACTTTGCTGTCGGAGGAGGGGAAGAAGATCTTAGGCGTCTGGAGATGGAGCCCGAGGTACTGCTCCGCTGTGATGGAGGGTTTCGTCGTTGGAGCAGCTCCGGTGAGTTGTACGACGCCGAGGCTGAAGCAAGACAAGAGAGACAACGAACAACGTTAACCTGAGTGGAATTCTAATAGCATCTCCAATACATGACTTAAAATACATAACCACAAAGTGCTAGATGTAAAATACATCAGCCGCTCATCTCTGAACTTAACTGTCGAAACTGAACTTAACTGTCGAAACTGAACTTAACTGTCAAAACTAAATTTTGCTCTCGAAACTGAATTTTGCTGTCGAAACTGAACGCACTAGCAAGGTGAGGCTACACGTCGGTCGACTGACTTTTTCATCTCTGGTCAGTCGATTTTGCAGCCGTTGGATACGAAATCAAGGGCCTGCGGTTCATCTTCAACCTCCACCCCCCTGAGCCGCCAGCCACCACCGGCCAAACAGCAGCCCCCCACCGCCGGCGGCCGGCGGTGCGCCGCCCCGCCCGCCCCGAAAAACACTCCCCACCGCCGGTCTGCCGCCGCCCCGGCCATCCCTCTAGGGCCCCCCGTGCTGAGCTTTTTCTCCGGCG
>NC_057799.1:303914193-303916971 GCF_018294505.1 Triticum aestivum
CCCAAAAGTCGATTCAGTCGACTGAAGTGTAGCTAAATCGGAGCAGCATCGCAAGCAAGAGCAAGAGCAAGAGCAGCAGCGCGAGCAAGAGCAATAGCAAGAGCAGACCAGGCAGGGGACCGAGAGCAAGAGCAGAGCAGCAGCGAGAGCAAGAGCTAAAGCAGCAGTAGCTCCTACTGATGTGGACGTCGCCGCCGAGGGAGCGACGCCGTGGAGGAAGTGGCCGGCGACGCCGCCGTGGATGGAGCCGCGCCGTGTCGGCTCGGGATCGAGCGCCGGCAGCACAGTGAGATCACATCAAGAAGAAAATGCGGCGATTAGTGTACAACCTCTTTGGTGGTGCCGATTAGGCCGCAGCTTCATCCGAGGAAACGGTGATGATGATGCTCTTCCGATGGTGCAGGTGAAGACGGCGGTGTGGGAATGGAGGTGGCGCGAAAGACGAGGGGAACGTCGTGGCAGCTCCTTGGAGGTGGAGGACGGGGTGGCTGAACCGGCGGGATTATGAGATCGATGACGGATCCTCATCCGGTACGGTGGATGAGGGACGTCGAGGTGTTGCTGTGGACGACGTCGTCGGGGAAGAGGCTCCGGCTGGGTGGCGGACGGAGCAGGGTGTGGGGTTTCGTCGCGGGTTTTCGCGGCCTCGGTGTACGAATGGGTGGGCGGATGGGATGGCAGTGGGGAACCACGGCTTAGAGACGCGCTTGTCTGAAATGTGGGGTAAGTTACGAAAGTACCCCCACCGATTTGAGGCGGTTCTTTCAGTTCAAGGGTACCACGGGCATTTCGCGTGTCGGGATTTCACAGGAGGTGGGAGTTTTCGCGCGCGTCGTAATTTCGGAATAGCAAGGCGCGGGTTGAGATGGAGGGAGTTGTCGGAGCACAACGAGACAAAGATATATCTTAAATATTTCGGGCTAACAAGGCGCGGGTTGAAATTTCCGGACAAGCCTAACGTGTATTGTACCAAATCAATGCGCATTACAAATGTCATTCAAAACATTGAATTCATGTCATGTTCAATTAAAATATTTCGCTACGTGTATAATGCATGCAACCTACTACTCAAATGAACGTTTTAGTGCATTCCAAACGTATATACTACCGCTTCAATATGAACTAAATTTGAATTTGTTTCTCTATTTGAATAAGATCTACAGTAATGATTGTTGTGAAGTCAAAGCATTTGAATTCGTTTCTATGTTTTAATAAGATCTACAATCATCATTATTGTCAAGTTAAACCATCGTTTGTGTATTATCTTCACAGCACACCACATGATTAGTCTCGAGTTACATATGAACTATGTGTACTATATGAACTCAAACTAGATTTTTTGAATCCACTTTATTTTGATTTCAAATCACATTACATTTCTAGCTCTAGCTAGATCATCATAATCTAAACCATGTCTCATATGTATAATGTGTTTATCACATTATGTATGGTGCCCCGCCCCCTACGCCTACAAGTATTTAGATGTGAGTTGCAAACACCACACATTACCACAAATTCAAATAAAATGTGAGAATGTTCGATATATAGTATTGTTTAGATTGTTCGATATTTAGTTGTAAGCTGCAAACGCCACACATTATCACAAATTCAAATAAAATGTGAGATTGTTTGATGTATAGTATGGTTTAGATTGTTCGGCATTTAGTTGTGAGTTGCAAACGCCATGCATTATCACATTATGGTATAACATGTGCACAGCACGTGTATCACCGCTATATTCATGCATGCAATGTTTAGAACACTATTATCTCCTATTCAAATATATGAATCTGCTTTCATATCAAATTATGATCTTTGTTAGTCTCTTACACCCACACAATCCTCTAACCTTTGTAGCTACCACTAACTTTCTCTCGTGCATGCACACGCCCTCCTCACCCTCCCCCTCCCTCGGCATTCTATCCACCGGGCACATTCATTTTTTCTTTAGGTCGTTCTCCCAGAGTCTCCACAACTCCTTTCCGACACACACCGATCGATAAACCTCTCCAGTGATGCCTGCCTACAACATACACACACACCTTCAATCTCCTCCTTTATGTGTCCTTGCCTCGTGTCTCTCATACGGTCAGACACACGTGTAAACTCTCGCCCCTCTTTTCATCGATCTCACAACCGCACACTCCTCCCCCTATCTAGCTAGTAGTTGGGCCTCTCGCACCACCTCCTAGCTCCATTCTCTCTGTCTATCCGTCTCGCTGGGCCTTATTTGCCTCTAACAAATGGACGTACACCGACCGATCTCTCGCTATACATATAGCTAGCTAGGTCCTTATAACTCGTTTTTACCCACACGTCAATCGATCTACCTCATTAGTTGTGTCTCTCCCTTCCTCCGACAAACAACAATTGATCTACCGATCTAGTTAGGTTTGCTTATCAAACACAAGGTTCCCCTTCATCATCCATGGATGCGTCCCGACAGATCTATCACGCACAGGCACACACAGAAACACATCCCCACTCTTATTGATAACATTGCAGTTCCACCCTCAGTTTGTCTAGTAGGCCTCTCCCACCATCTTCGAGAAGCAACTCCATCACCCATCCAGCACTCTACCCCTCTCCCTCCCTCTCCCTCCCTCTCTCTCTCTCCTCTCTCTCTGTCCCATCATATTTCCCGTCCTTCAGTTATGTATGGATGTCGACCGATCTCCCTCAAGACATAGCTGGGTCTCTCCTTCTCAACACATATACGAGTCGTTCTACCTCTATAGTTAGGCCTCTGCCTACCCCTCCCCCCACCCCCCTCCCCCC
>NC_057799.1:303917671-303920305 GCF_018294505.1 Triticum aestivum
GTAGGTGGGGGACGTGCACGAACAGAAGAGGTGCATGCACGGCGCACGTACTCCCGTCTCTTTCCCAACCACACCCGCGCGGGTACACGGTGGAGCTCATTTCTGTACGAAAAAGGCAGCCCATGTGGTAATTTGGCACGTGTACTGGTTGTCCACTTGGTGGAGGGAGGATCGTCTACCATGGGTGAACAAACAAATTGCGACTTGACGTGTTATGTTAAAAAAAGAGGCAAACCATGTGGGGTCTACCATAGAGGCAAGGTTCTATACACTGGAGTACTTTTGATGTGTCCCATCAACTCGCAGAACGAGGAGAAGCTTGCTTAGTATGCCATCTCCCCCGCCCACGGGCGCGGTGGCTCGCAGGATGAGGTGAAGCTTGCTCCGCCTTACACCCGCTCCCTCGCCCATGCGCGCGGTGGCTCGCAGGACGAGGAGAAAAATTTACTACTCCCTCCGTTTACTCCTCGTCCCTACTACCTTGGTTATAGAGATTATATCATATTGTTTCGAATATATATGTCCTTTAGTAGATTTCAATATGAACTACTAGTACATACTCCAAACACTGATGTATATAGACGTATTTTAGAGTGTAGATTCACTCATTTTGCTCCGTATGTAGCACTCTCCCTCGCCCCTCGACCCTCGCCCACGTGGTGGACGTGCAGCAATTCATTCGGTCTCATATAGCCAGAATGATATATACTGCACTACCATTATTGCTCGACTTCGCAAAGAGGCGAAGAGCCAATCGCAAGGTTAATATTTTGAAGATGCCAAGCGCAAGGTTATAGGAGAACGAGTAGTAGGTGCCGCGTCATTTATAAATAAAGTTTTTTTTCTTCAGTGGCACGTACGCAATATGATAGGTTCATATGGAGAGAAAAGGAAACCGCTCCACTATATACATAGTCAGGACGGGCCAGCCTACACGGTTGCTTGCTGGGGTTGCTCTCTTCACACTCTCTCGCACAAAACGACTGTGGCCACATCTCTAACTTCTCGGCGGATCACGTCCGCTTGGGGAAGGGGTGGATGCTTAGTGTAGATGTGGTGGCCGTCGCCGACGGCGAAAACCCACTGTCGGCATGTCCCGATCAGGGGTCCCCGCCGTTCTCTCTCACAAAGCCGGTGAGGTTGCCTTCGTCCCTTGCTCACTGCCGCGACGTGGGCAGTTGCCGCCTCCCGCCGCCCTCCTCAAGGTTGAGCTACGTCCCTCAGGTACAACTCCCTTTACAGCCGGCTTGCACCACTGCTCCAGCTGCCCACATCACTCCCTGTGGATATTTCTCTACTTCTTTGCCCCGCACACACCTCTACTGGCTTCTACGTACTGTATTTGTGATGAGTTTATGTCTCATCAACTAGTCCCAGTAATCTTATTCTAATCACACTTCTTCAATTTCTTTGCCACAGGGATGCTCATCTCGATTTTGGTGAAACTGCACAAAATGATCCGATGGTCAAAAGGTTGCAAACTTCATTTATTAGGAAGCTCGAACGTTGCCAGCAAATTGAAGCCTGGTCAGGGTTCACGGTTCAAGGGCTAGGGACTGCATGGATCTTTTTTTTCTTTAGCTGCCTCTGTTCCAAAATAAGTGTCAACTTTAGTAGTAGTACAACTTTGTACTAAAGTTTGCACAAAGTTGAGACACTTATTTTGGAACGGAGGGAGTACATATTTTCTATGATCTGCCAATCATTGAGATGCAATAGCATGCATGTTAGTCTCCTTTGTATTTGATGAAATGTTGCAACGGGCAACCTTGGACGCAAGATACATGTAACAGAAGCTGGAAGCTTCATAGCATTGTACAAATTTATCTCGCTGATAAATTACAGTACGTACTATACTAGTACTTCCTCCGTTCCTAAATATAAGTCTTTGTAGAGATTTCACCATGAACCACATGCGGATGTATATAGATGCATTTTAAGTGTAGATTCATTCATTTTGTTCCGTATGTAGTGGAATCTCTACAAAGACTTATCTACTAGTAATAGCTAGCCCCCACTACTAGGAATTCTCTATCCTCTCCTTGAGCCACATCATCAAAATTGATGTAGCCGTTACATGAAGTAAATCAGTCCATAATAGCCGTCTGATCTAGACGTTGAGAGGCTCCGCACTAAGCCACATGCAAGCATGCAGAAATACCGTGGCACATGCATGTGAGTGGGTTTTAAATCACATCAACATGTCTGCATGCAAGCATGCACCGGTAGCATGTGTAACACCCCGAGAATCATGCTATAGTAACTCTCTGAGATTAGGCTAATCATGTTGCTAAACAGGGCTTGATCACAATTGCATCACATTTCTTTTCAAACTCCTAGTTCAAACTTCAATTAAAATCAAAGTGGAAAATAAAAGTTTTCAAAAATTTAAACAAAAATGTTCGGTGGGTGCCAAATAATACACTGGTAATTATGGTGGAGAAAACACATTTTTATAAAATGCCTAAATACTTTTAAATGAAATAAAACAGAAAAGAAAATAAACAAATAAAAAGAAAACAGAAAACAGAACAGACAAAGAAAAAAAAAGAGAAGGCCCTCCCCCCCACTGGACCCCTGGCCCAACTGGGCCGACCCCCGGCCCAGCCGGCCTAGCCCATCTCCCACTCCCCC